>NC_088782.1:78597500-78697500 GCF_958450345.1 Calliphora vicina
CGTTTCATCGGGGACAGTTCTAAACACACCAAATGTACTATCTCCCGCTCAGGAGAAGACCACTTCTGGGAAGGACCCTTTCATAGAACTGGGGAACCTGATAACGGGGCTAATAGAATTCATGAAGGGCAAATCTAATGTACATCATGCCATAAAGGAGCAAGCAAGAGCCATAAAGGCAATGTACAACAAGGCTAGAGATGAAGTATCGTGTAATGAATCACCCAATGTTCCAGAAACAAAAGATTTATTCACGCAGACGACTCCAGAAACGTGTCCACCCGTACATGACTTAAAGAGAAGCAGAGAACCAGGCGAAGAATCACCAAAAACCCAAACTGCAAAGAGGAGCAAAAAGGCCGGCCAAAGGCAAAGGAAAACACAACTGAGAGTTGACACGTAACAGAAACCCCCAGTGTAAGCAGTAAAACGCAAGAAAAAAACTCGAAAGAGAAAGGAGGGGAAAGATGCCGTGATCATTTCAGCTAAAGGAGAAGCATCCTATGCCGACATATTGAAGTCCATTAAATCGGATCCAAATCTGAAAGAACTAGGAGAATGCGTGTCTCGTATAAGAAGAACACTAAAAGGAGATCTCCTGTTGGAAATTCACAACGGCAATAAGGAAAATGTTGGAAAATTCCAAGAACAGATGGAAAAATCAGTGGGGCAACAGGCAAACATTAGAACCCACAGGCAGGAGACAGTAATTGAATGTAGAGATATCGATGAGATTACCACAAAATCCGATATCTGCGATGCTCTTAATAACCAACTGGGGGTTTCAGAAATAAGGGAATCTGATATAAGGAGCCTCAGAAGCGGTAATGGTGGCACTCAGACTGCAAATATTATATTACCTGCAGAGCTCGGCCGAAAAGCTCTCGAAACCGGAAAGGTCAGAATCGGATGGGTGGTATGCCGACTAAGGGAAAAACTTCTGTTAAAGAAATGCTTCAGATGCTTGGAATTTGGCCACATTTCCAAAACATGTACAAGTGCTCATGACAGATCGAAGCTATGCATAAAATGTGGAGTTAGTGGACATATAGCAAAGGACTGCGCTAGGAAACCAGAATGTATGTTCTGTAAACAAGTGGAAAACGCGGATACTGACCACGTAGCAGGGAGTGGAAGATGTCCTGTTTTTAAACAGGCACTCAATAGAATGCGAAAATGAGACTAGTGCAACTAAATCTCAACCATTGTCAGGCGGCACAGGACCTACTTTCGCATATTATCTACGAAACACGTGTTGATGTCGCCATTATCAGCGAGCAGTATAGAGACATGAGAAGTACTGTATGGGTGAAGGACTCAACTGGTAAAGCTGCTATTTGGGCATGCGGAAACAGAGCAATAGAGGAAATATCTGAAAGCACAGGAGACGGATTCGTAAGAGCTAAAATTGGAGGCATACATACCTACAGCTGTTATGCTCCTCCAAGCGCAACAATAGTGCAGTTTGAGCAGATGTTAGATCACCTGCTAAGAAACTCGGATCATCACAATCCAAAAATTATAGCGGGCGACTTCAACGCGTGGGCTGTTGAATGGGGAAGCCGAAAAACTAACACCAGAGGACGCATTCTACTAGAGGCTTTTTCCGGGCGAAACCTAGTGCTGGCAAATAATGGTAATACACCAACATTCAGTGCGAGGGGAGGGAGCTCAGTGGTGGATCTGACATTCATGAGTAGTTGCTTGGCAAGAGATATGGAGTGGATAGTCAGCGATCAATACACCCACAGTGACCACCAGGCTATTATACTATCAATTAATAACATAGATAGAACCAATTTCCATAGAGAGAGAAATAGCGCAAAGTATATTGGCTGGGCTTCTAAGAGACTCAACAAGGAAGCATTCATCCAGGAATTCGTTACCAACTCGGATCTGAATGGTACAGCAACGGAGATGGCAAAACAGGTTTCATCAAGACTAAAAAGAGCATGTGATACTGCAATGCCAAAAAGAAGAATGTCAAAAAATCGTCCCCCAAATTATTGGTGGAATTCGGAAATCAGTAATCTCAGGGCGGCGTGTCTGAGAGCCAGAAGACGAACAAAACGATTTAGAAACCGACCAGAATTTGACGAAATTTGTCGTGAATACCAAATCGCAAGACGTGAATTCCAACATGCAATCATAAGGAGCAAGAGGAACAGTTTTAAACAGATCTGCCTGGAAGCCAATTCAGATCCATGGGGAAAAGCCTACCGTGTTGTAACCTCTAGACTTAAGGGGAAAAAATCCCCCCAACCTAGATGCCCTCTACTACTAGATAAAATAGTTAAGGTCTTGTTTCCACAACACACGAACACCATAACTAATATAGGAAGAATAAACCCAATCGAAAATATATCTTTGACAACCGAAGAAGAACTTATCAAAATAGCGGATAAAATTGGAGATAAGAAAGCACCCGGACCAGACTGCATCCCAAACAATGCGCTGAAGTTAGCAATTAAAACATCAACCAAAACATTCGTTGATTTATTTAATCAATGCCTTAAGGAAGGAGTTTTTCCTAACGCCTGGAAAAGGCAAACACTAGTGCTCATCCCAAAGCCTAATAAATGCCCTGGAGATCCCTCAGCGTATAGACCGATATGTCTTCTCGACACGAATGGGAAAATACTAGAAAAAGTTATACATAACCGACTGCTACCAATTGTAGAGGAAAAAGAAGGTTTGTCAAACCGACAATATGGATTCAGAAAGGCAAGATCAACTATAGATGCAATACGGATGGTGACAGCAACGGCTCGAACAGCATTAGAAGGTAAAGGTGCAAACAAGAAATATTGTGCAATAATAACTCTTGATGTAAAGAATGCGTTCAACTCAGCAAATTGGGGGAGAATAATTGAAACATTATGCAGACTCGGAATACCAGATTACCTAACACGGATGATAAGAAGTTATTTCACAAACAGACAGCTGTGCTACCACACCGACGATGGAATAAAAACTTACAATATTACCGCAGGCGTTCCACAAGGTTCGGTACTTGGCCCTTTACTGTGGAACATTATGTACAACGATGTCCTTATGCTTAATATTCCAGAAGAAGCAAATATAATAGGCTTTGCAGATGATATTGCAGTAACAATTGCAGCAAGACACTTGGATGAAGTGGAACTGATCTCTAATGAAGTAGTATGGACTATTAGAAATTGGATGAAATGTGCTGGATTAGAGTTAGCAGAACATAAAACCGAAGTAGTTTTAATTACTAGTCGGCGAAAAAGGGAATACATGAATGTGGTAATAGGAGATCATCAGGTGAAATCGAAAAATCATCTAAAATACCTTGGAGTTATAATAGATGCAAGACTAAACTTTAAGGCACACATCGAATACGTCCATAAAAAGGCTTCAAATGTTAGAGCGGCTCTGGAAAGAATGATGCCGAATGTAGGTGGACCAAAGCAATACAAACGGAAAATAATATCCACAGTGGTCAGCTCTGTGATCCTTTACGGTGCTCCCATATGGTCAGGAGCCCTCCAAGTAAAATGCACAGCAAGAAAATTGGTATCAGTATATAGGCTATCAACTCTACGTGTATGCTGTTCCTTCCGAACGACTTCTGAAGATGCAGCCTACGTCATATCTGGAATGATCCCTATAGAAATTTTGGCAGAGGAATCTAAACGAGTATACGAATCCAGGATAGGTGCAGAGCAAAGATGTACATGTAAACTCGAGAAAGAACTATCAATAAGATTATGGCAGAATAGATGGGAAGAAAGCCGCAAAGGAAGGTGGACTTTCAGATTAATACCCAAAATAGTGGTATGGCTGAACAGAAGATATGGTGAAGTAAATTACTACCTAACGCAGTTTCTATCTGGACATGGAGGCTACAGAAGCTACCTGTACCGATTTGGACTGGACGATTCCCCGGAATGTCCACACTGCCCAAACCAAGCGAAAGATCCAGAGCATGTTATGTTCGACTGTCCACGTTTTGTACAGGACCGTCAAATGGCTGAAGAAGTGGTTGGAAGACAATTAAATACTCAAAACATTGTTGAGAATATGCTACATAATAGGGAAAATTGGGACGCAATAGACAAGATGATAAAACGTATCCATGAGAATCTTAGGATGGAAGAGGAACTCAGACGAGAATCTACAATAAGAGACACATAGCCTAACAAAGGCTATCCCGCCCTGCGACGCAATATCTTTATAGACAGTTCCGTAGGGATTTAGGATGACGAAGGAGGTGCTTTAGTCGGTATGAATCTGACATAATCCGTTGGTATTATTAAATCACGGATATCTATGCAAGATTTACACCTGCCTAATGAAAAAAAAAAAAAAAAAATACATACATACATACATACATACAGTGGTGGCCAATTTAAGACAAATACTTGAATTTTTTTCATCAACTGAATTTTAAGTGCGATAGAGCCAAACTAAAAGGACCTCTAAGGGTATGAAATTTATTATTAATGTTTCTAGTTTCTGAAAAATGTTTGGAAAAATCGGTAAAACATATATGGACAAAGATATGTGGAAATACGTTGACCCACCTCAGAGAACATCCGCTGCTAACAACTAATATGACCGAAACTAATGGAACTAAAAATACGAAATTTGGTCCGAATATTTTATAATAATAAAATTATAATGATATAAATGTGAGAAAATATGTTTATTTAAAAAAAAAAAATTTTGGTCAAGTTGTAGAAAAATTGTATGTGTTCGTGGTGAATATGTATGAATTGACACAGTCGAATAAAACACACTTGTGTGTTAAAACAGTCCTCATGCATACATATTTGTGGAAATATTTGAAAAAATAATTGACAATTACATGGAATTTAGCAAACAATTTTTGTCTTAAATTCCTGGCCACCACTGTACATACATACATACATACATACATACATACATACATACATACATACATACATACATACATACATACATACATACATACATACATACATACATACATACATACATACATACATACATACATACATACATACATACATACATACATACATACATACATACATACATACATACATACATACATACATACATACATACATACATACATACATACATACATACATACATACATACATACATACATACATACATACATACATACATACATACATACATACATACATACATACATACATACATACATACATACATACATACATACATACATACATACATACATACATACATACATACATACATACATACATACATACATACATACATACATACATACATACATACATACATACAGATAGGGCCGAGCTCTAGGCTACTATCGGGGTCAGCGGGTGGCGGATAGCTGAACGGCCTACAGATATGTAGGTCAGCTGCGATTAATAAGCAGTCCCCGACCGAGAGCGGCAGACTTTGAGGGCGTACTATAAAAAGGTACATGTGCCCGTTGACAAATCTGTGGCAATGGCGAATGGAGGCCGCCATCTAAATAAGCATCCACCCACAGGGGATGCCCTTAAGAAAGGAGCAAATAGGAGAGTGATGCCTTCGTGGATTCCCCAATCGAAAAAAATCCAGAAGCGTCTGACCCATATTGGGCGGCTATCTGGTCTGCGTCTGACCTCAGGAGAGGCGGCAGAATATACATTGACTCGTCTCTATGGCATTAAGATCGAGACCAGTAAGATCTTAATTATGGCATACTGGAACACATGGATATGATGAGGATGAACCCTTGGCCTGACGACTGCAGTATTCCGGAACTTAAGTATGTAGAAGTGAAACCCTACAGAAATGGCTTCTGGGCTAATATTGCAGCTGCCTCCGTCCCGCTAAAACCCGGGAAGTCTCGAGACACGCTCTAAGTTTCGTCGCCATTAAGTTGGTGGTGTAGGTTCAGTTGACGTTGTCCTGATTAATACGGGTCTGGCTCTGAACACAACATCTCATAAGGACGTTGTGTCAACCCTCGCATGGCCTCCCTGCTTGCAAAGATAACCATGAGACCAAATAACGTAACTATACATCGAACTTAGATAACGGTTTTGAGTTGGGACCCAGTGAAAATATGAGTACCAATGATAAAATTAACAATATGAGTGAGATAAGAGAGGAAAATCCTTTCCAAAAAAGTGGTAGGATACGAAGATCACCAGCTAAGAATGATGTTTCCCAATCGTACAACGCAGGAAATACAACATTCGAAGATAGACATCTTGAACATCTTAAGATGGAAGAAGAAACAGCGTTCGTTGACCTTGGTAACAAACTGAGTGCAATGCACACCATAATATGCGAGCCTAGGAACATTCATAAGCCTATAAGAGACAACCTCCTGCAGGCTGTTGCATTATATCAACAGCTTCGAGAGTATAGAGAGGCAATCGCCCTGAATCTCATTCTGGATACACCACAGGGAACACCGGAAGTTGTAAGAATCAATAAAGGGACACAAACTGAGAAGGAAACCACTAAAGACGTTACTAAGAGAGCAGCCGCCTTCACACCAGAGAAAAATAAACCTACTAAAAAGATTCGCACATCACAACCAGAAGAAGTAGGTGTAGATGCTGAAAACGACAAGCAGTGGTCCGTAGTAGAAGGAAAGAAAAGGAATCGAAGCACCAAGAAGAGAAGCAGTAAGAACGTGATTAGAAATAAAGGTGAAACAATAACAATTAAGGCTGACGGTTCAAGCTATGCTGATATATTGAAGGAAATGAAGATTGCCATTAAACCTGAGGAAATTGGAGTTGGTATAAAGAAGATACGAAAAACCATGGATGGAAACGTTCTAATAGAGATGACGAAAGGAGAAGGACAAGCGAAGAAACTGGAGGGTGCTATAAAGGGATCCTTTGGGGACAATGTTCAAGTACAAACAAATCTAGAGAAATTTCTTCTTGATATTAGAGATATGGAAGAAACTACCGATGAAGGGGAAGTAATTAATGCCATTATTCAGGCCTCCAGTGAAGCAGATAGTACCAGGATCAAAGTACGTAACATGCGAGACTACTATGGTGGTACGAAACAGGCACTCGTAGAAGTACCCGGAAACATTGCTGCTACTATTCTAGGGAGAGGTAAAATTAAGGTCGGACTAGTATTATGTCGAGTAAGAAGGAAAACATTTGTCAAACGGTGCTTCAGGTGCCTAGAGCAAGGACACCTTGCTCGGTCTTGCCAAGGAAGAGATCGTAGCCAAACCTGTATGAGATGCGGTATAGATGGACATAAGGCAAATACATGTAGAAACGAACCGAGGTGTGTAATCTGTCTAGAGGCTGGCCGACAAGATATAAACCACTATATTGGTACTGGCAATCTGTGCAATTATAAAAAATGAGCGTTAAGATACTCCAGATAAATCTAGGGAGAGGTCGGGAAGCCCAACAGCTGATGATAAATAGCGTAATGGAGAAGAAAGTGGATATAGCACTAATAAGTGAGCAATATGCTAGAATTGAAGGCAGCGCTTGGTATCAAGATGCTCTGGGCAAATCATCTGTGTATATACGTGACCCATTGATTACAATAGATAGAATTGAAGAAGGCAATGAAAATTTTGTAGTCTTGCACACCAGCAGGGTACGAATATATAGTTGCTACTATTCACCAAACATGGAGATAACAGAATTTCAAAATAAAATTGATAAACTCGAGCAAAACGTGAGGAACGGAACTTCTCCAGTGCTAATAGGAGGAGACTTTAATAGTAAGTCGTTTGAATGGCTCTCAGGAAGAACAGATAAAAGAGGAATAGCAGTAAGTGAAATGATTGCATCTCTGGGTCTGGTTGTTTTGAACAGGGGAAGGTCTCCAACTTTCAGGAGAAGAGACTCTAGTTCAATTATAGACATAACTTTTGCGTCACCGTCTATAGCAAACAAGACACTGAAATGGGATGTTCTAGAAGACGAAACACTGAGTGACCACCAATATATCCAGATGGAAATGGATCTGTCATTCAAAAATGCCACAGCGAACCCCACTCGAACTAAATGGAATACACGAAAGATAGATAAGGAAAACTGCGTTGAAAAGCTGATGGATATCAAATCCAGAACACAGCCTAGTGACAACTTAAATGTAGATATCACTGCCGGACGACTTACCGACATCCTCACAGAGATATGTAATGCTGGAATGAAAAAGAATAAAATAGTTGGTCGAGTTCGAAAACATGCCTACTGGTGGAATCAAGAAATCGCATGTTTCAGAAGAGAATGTCACAAGGCAAAACGAGTAGCTACACGAAGGAAAGGTGATCCAGTAACAATGGAATTGTATAGAAGAGCTAGGAAAAATCTCAGAGTTGCTATCAGAAACTCTAAGAAAAAGGCTTGGGACTCACTATGCGAGGAAGTAAATAAAGACCCATGGGGCCTTCCGTATCGAATAATAATGAAGAAGACGGGAAACAGATGCAAAATACCTACTATAGTGAGCACACTTTTCCCCCAAACGGAAAGAACCAGGAGGAACTTACCTACATTGCAATGCGCAAATAACTACGATCTTTTCTCTCGCAATGAAATAATTGATACATGCCACACTTTGAAGAAATGCAAAGCACCAGGACCAGATGGGATCCCAAATGAAATCATAGCTATAGTCTGTGAGCACTGGCCGGATATATTTATGGATACATTTAACATTTGTCTCAAAGAAGGAGTTTTTCCAAAACTTTGGAAAAAACAATATCTTGTGCTGTTGCGCAAAGGCAACAAACCATTAGAAAATCCATCTTCATACAGACCCCTATGCCTTTTGGACACTTGTGGAAAGTTTTTGGAGAAATTGATATTAAATAGACTTGTGATGGAAATAAACGAAAAAGGAGGTTTCTCACATATGCAGTTTGGATTCGTGAAAGGTAAATCCACTGTAGGAGCCATCCGTGAGGTGGTAAATACTGCAAAGGAAGCTTTTGAGCACTTGCGATTTTGCTCCATCGTCACCCTGGACATCAAGAACGCATTCAACTCTGCAAACTGGAATGTAATTCGACAAACAATGCGAGAGCGAAATTTCTCAGAATATTTGGTAAAAATGGTTGATAATTATCTGGAAGATAGAATCCTTGAATATGATACTGAAGATGGAATAAAAAGCTACGAAGTGACAGCTGGCGTCCCCCAAGGTTCCATACTGGGTCCTTTTCTATGGAATCTAATGTACGACGGATTGTTGAAACTGAATCTACCAAATGGATCACGACTAGTTGGATATGCAGACGACGTAGCCCTAGTAGTAGATCAACCTTCTGTACCCTTGATCGAAATAGTAACAAACGACTGCTTAGGAAGAGTTAATATGTGGTTAAGAACAAAAAATTTAACACTTGCCGCGAACAAAACTGAGGCGATTCTTGTGACCAAACGAAGATCTTTTGAATACCCGAAACTGAGAGTGGATGGATATCAGATTACTATGAGTAGGACTTTGAAATACCTGGGTGTAATCCTAGACAGCAGACTATCTTTTGAGCCACATATAAGAATGGTAACTGAGAAAGCCTTAGGAACTGCATCAAAACTGTCAAGAATAATGCCAAATATTAAAGGCCCAGGACAAACTACCAGACGACTAATTGCTACAGTAGCATATTCACAGGTTCTATATGCAGCTCCTGTTATGAGTGCGACTGTCTCAAGTAGCAAAAAACTCAGAACCATCCTAGAAAAGGTGCACAGGACATGCACAATACGAGTAACATCAGCATACCGAACCATATCTACTGCAGCTGTGTCCGTTCTCGCTGGTGTGCCACCGATTGATCTGCTACTAAATGAAAGGAAGGAAATATACGATGAACGAGTGTCTGTCACACAAACCGTCGGTAACCATAGGAGCGAAATAATCCGTATAAAAAAGGCTGCAAGAGAAAATCTTCTCGAAACGTGGCAAAGACAATGGGATGAAACAAATAAAGGAAGATGGACCCACGTTCTCATTCCCAATGTAAAAATTTGGATGAACAGGAAGCATGGGGAACTAAATTTTTACCTGACGCAAATATTCAGTGGACATGGCAACTTTGGTAGCTACCTGCAAAGATTCCGGATAAGACAATCCGCAATATGCGAAATCTGTAACGAATGCGAGGATAACGTCGAACACACAGCTCTGAAATGCATCTCCTGGAGCAGCAGGCGGAACATCCTACCTGGTATGTTTGAGAACATGACCATAGCACAAATGATAGACTTAATGTTAACAAGAAGAGGGAATTGGTGGAAATACTCCCACTTTATTGAGGAAATTATGATTGAGAAGACTAAATGCCAACAAATACAAGTGCCGAACCCCTAATCGCATACAAATGTATGTGGACGGGGGACTAGGAAAACGATGATGACTGCGGTGCAGTAAATGAACACCATCCCGAAGTAATGCGGGAGCGGTCCCGGGGTGGTGGTTCCAGTGTAGGACCACTAGATGATAGTGCGCTATCACTACGTCCATAAAAGAAAAAAAAAAAAAAAAAAAAAAAAAAATACATACATACATACATACATACATACATACATACATACATACATACATACATACATACATACATACATACATACATACATACATACATACATACATACATACATACATACATACATACATACATACATACATACATACATACATACATACATACATACATACATACATACATACATACATACATACATACATACATACATACATACATACATACATACAGTGAGTGTCACTCAAAATCGTACAACATATTTTTTTTTAAATATTATGAAATTATACAGGCAATAATAGGTGATTATATAAAAAATTAAAAGTCATTTTATTAATTGGAACAAAAAATATGTATTTCAACAAAAAAGTTAACAAAACCTCAATTCGTTAAAAAAATATTGATGAAAATTAAAGAACATCACAAAATTCATATTTCACTTAAATTCGTACAATTATATTAAATTATAATTAAAACTTTAAAAATTAAAAAAAATGTTAATATTAAATAATCCTAATACTTTGTAGGGTATCATTTGCTATTTTTTAGTGCCTTTACGATTTTAAATGAAGCGTTGGTATTCTGGGCACTGACAGTCTTACCCAATTTTTTTATTTGTGGATAAGGGCAATTAAAATTATACCCAATTTTCTGATAGGTAATAGCACACACAATATAAAAATAGCATTTTAAAATATTTCCAAAACATCAACTTTCTAAAACTAATGAATAAAATTTGACTACGATGGTGTACGATTTTAAGTGACATTCACTGTACATACATACATACACATATGGCCAAAATAATAAGTACATGAGATTTTTCCGCATCTTTTGATGAATTAAAAATTTATATTTATTTTAAATGAAATATTATTTGTATATTTAGTTAGTTTATGTTATGTTTAACATAAAACACAATCACTTATCCCCCAATAGCATAAACTAAATTTTTTATTAAATGAAAAATAAAAAAACTTAATAAAATTGGTGGACAAAAAAATAAGTACATTGTATAAATCCTTAAATTAAAAGTTATAGTTGAATATTATTTGTTTTATTTTTATTAGTTTTATTAATATCTAGTGTATCCTTTATTATTTTTAATAATTTAGTGGACTCTTCTTGGCATACTGCTAATTAGTTTACGGCAGGTATCCAAAGGGATTTAATTTTTTTAACAAAATAAAAAAATTTACCTTTATTGACCTTTGTTCTGAAATGTTTGCTTACTTATTCTGTGTTTCAACTCCCCCTAAAGGTTTTCAATTGGATTTAGATCCAAAAAACACATGGAAAAATACTATACCGTACATGTACTTTAAAATCTTCGCTACCTACATGTACCCTAAAAAGTACATACATGCTACGAGGTAGTGAATGTGTAGAATGATCCGTACCTTATTCGTTGTGTTTGCGAACATCATCTCACAAACGTAGTGTACGGTATATTGTATATGTACATGTGCGCAAACACTAAAAACAGATGAAGGGAATGTGTTCTTGAAATGTACGGTACGAATAATGTACGGTTTATTTTCGAACTCTGATTTAGAGTGACGAAACTCACGCAGTTGAGAAAGCGGGGCTGTGTTTAATTATGTAGTACGGTGTATCAATAAATTAAAGACTATTCACATAAGATTTTTGTAAACATAATATAATAAAGTTTAAGTTAATTTATTGAAACTTTTTCAAGAATAATTGTGGTTTAAAAAAAATACATATTAAAGTAACATTTAAGATTATAATGTAATCTTAAAATAATTGCGAAAGTGAATATACAGTACCAAACTTGATAATAAGTGTATAAAATTATTATTTAAAACAAATACTGTTTCAAATTTGTTTTATGGTACGAAATTTAAGATAATCGTAAAATTTTTAGATTTAATATTGACTTTTCGGCTTTAGTGGTAAGGCTGACAAAGTACAGTCAAAAGAAAGAAAATGTACCCAATGAGAATGTACAGGGTTGTCCGTCGGGAAGGTATACTACTTTTTTTGCCGCCATTTTGGTAAACACGTGGCAAATTTATTATTGAAAATGGTGATGCTGATTGGCCTCCATGGTCGCTTGATTTGACTGCTCCGGACTTCTTTTTGTGGGGATATATGCAAACAAATGCAGTCAAATCAGGCGACCGTGGATGATTACCAAAATGGCGGCAAAACAAAGTAGTATACCGTCCCGGCGGACACCTTGTACTTATTTCCTGATTCTTATCGAACAATGAAACGATCTAACTTTTACTTTAAACGATCTAACTTTAACTTTATCTAACTTGTGTTCGTTTATGATTAGATGAATAAACAATTAACACTTAATTCTCATTTCAAAAAAGGTCTCTTTTCATAGTTACATCACTTCAGTTATATAAACAATAGAAAATTAAGCTTTTATGTGTTAATCCAGTAAAAAATTGAGCTTCCATCAAAGCACTTAAGAAAAATAGCATTTTTAATGTACTTCGAAAAAGGCGCTTCTTAGGTGAATTATCAAATTTAAGCGAGAAAAGAAA
Source organism: Calliphora vicina (assembly GCF_958450345.1). Taxonomy (NCBI): domain Eukaryota; kingdom Metazoa; phylum Arthropoda; class Insecta; order Diptera; family Calliphoridae; genus Calliphora; species Calliphora vicina. Next base: position 78,610,506 of record NC_088782.1, read on the forward strand.
AACTATAATGAAAACACTCACAAACCTACTTCCAAGTGGTAAGCAATAAAAAATTGTGGTATGATGAATTCTTTAATTCTTTAACTTTATTTGAAATAAATAAAATAAATTCCACTTCTATTTATTTTATTCGGTTTTAATCATAGTTTTGTCTTTTGTCTCTATTTCTTCGATCCATGACTCACCCATATACTATGCACAAACTCTATGTTCTTAGTTAGGTTCAATAATTATAATGAAAATTAACATGATATCCCATTCCTCTAATTCAAAACCACTTTTTATTTGTTTGTGTTTAATGATTTAGAATAAAAAGGACCTACAAAATAATACTGATATGCTTTAATACATATTTATTTGTTTAGCTAATCTGGTTCACATAGCATTTCCAGGATAAATATTTCTAAATTCATTAATTTATAAAGTTTACAAAAATTACCAATTTTACAAAAATTACCAATTTTCTAAATTTTAAAAGAAAACATTAAAAAGTGATATTGGTTTGGATAAAGAAATTTGAAAAAACTGTACCCGACTTTTTCCCTTTAGGGGGGTTAAGGTTTTTGTCTGTACTGTTTCTATTTTCAACACCAATAGAATTCAACTAATATAATTCACCATTGATGAACAAACAATTTTGAAAATAAAATCATTTTTTAAATACATATGAAAATAAACGAAGTGATGTAGTCAAAATGTTTAGATTACTGCTTTGTAATCGAACAACATGGGTTCGAAACTCAATGGCGGCGCAACAATTTTTATTTAAAAAAATATATAAAATAGGGAAAAAATACTTTTGAAAAAAGTACCAAATTATGTGTACTGAAGTTTTTCCCCTTTTTACACGTTTGTAATCGAATTTCAAATAGTGAGTTAGTTTTTGAGGGAATTTAGGATTGTCTGTTTTATTTTATAAGTTTATTAATGTAAGATAAATGTCCATGTGTGTGTTTTATCTATTTTAGGACCCTTTTTTGTCCCCCGTGAAGAAATAACTTTCCAAAAAGTACCTATTAATTATCAGTAATACGTACTATTTGAAAATAATAGTTTATTTATTTTATTTATTTCAAAAAAAAAATGCCGTAAGCTTATTTATTAAGGCCCAATTAGCAATACTACAATATTGTATTTATGTACATTAGAGTGCTCCAAAAAAATAAAATTGCGAATTTTGACCGTCCCCCCCTCTAGAATTGTTCTATGTATTGTAGAAACACATTGTGTAAAATATTAGGATGATAGGATAACGTTAACTGGTGGCGCAACGACGCTGAAGTTTTGAGGTGCATTTACAAGGGGAAAATATGCAATTTTTTCAGTTTTTGTAAAAATTTTGCCATTAAATAATGACTTTTACAATTTAATTTAAAAGAATCGAAATATGTACGTAATTGTCGTTATAATAAGATATAAAAGACAAAAATTGGTGAAAAAATGTTAAAGTTATTAAAAAATCGCCAGGCCATTAACGTGTCTCAGGCCACTAGAACAAGAAATTTATGAACAAAATTAACATATTTTGAGAAATATTGAAATAAAAGCTTATTTCTACTTAAAATATATCCATATTTACTTGTATATGAGTTTTTGTCCTCGTAGGATACCGTTAACCTATTCGCAGGTATGACCAAAAAAATTAAATTTTTTTAACGGCAGTTTCAAAACTCCAATTTCAAATTTTTAAAAATTTTGTTAAACAAATTTCAGAATTTTTTGATCATCACATGGGGATTTATTGACAACATAATAGGGAATAAAAATGTGAAAAAGGTATGTCAAGACCTCCTATAGTTTTTCCGTACCTGCGATATAAATTTTGCGTACAAAAATGAGAATTAACCCTTAATAGCACTTGGGGTCCAAATGACCCTCAACTTTTAAAATCACGAAAAACACATTCATTTTGACCGCAAGAACTATTAAGGGTTAATTTCCATTTTTGTACTGTTATTGTGAATACTAGACTTCATTTTATATTTTTCTTAAGTTTCATCAAAATCGGCTCAAAAATATATAATATTTCGCTATCTTTCCATGAGAAATTCCAAATATTGAAAAAATTGACCTTTGACCTTCACGATTTAAGGGTTAAAGTTTTCCGATTTTAGTAAAACTTTCAGACTATATTTAAAATTACCTGGACTATATTATTCTGAATAGCTTTTACTTAATTTTGGTCATTCCCCAAAATATGGCCAAAAAATTAGTTTTTCTCGAAAATTGCAAAATTTATATCGCAGGTACGGAAAAACTATAGGAGGTATTGACATACTTTTTTCACATTTTTATTCCCTATTATGTTGTCAATAAATCCCCATGTGATGATCAAAAAATTCTGAAATTTGTTTAACAAAATTTTTAAAAATTTGAAATTAAAGTTTTGAAACTGCCGTTAAAAAAAATTTAATTTTTTTGGTCATACCTGCGAATAGGTTAACGGTATCCTACGAGGACAAAAACTCATATACAAGTAAATATGGATATATTTTAAGTAAAAATAAGCTTTTATTTTAATATTTCTCAAAATATGTTAATTTTGTTCATAAATTTCTTGTTCTAGTGGCCTGAGACACGTTAATGGCCTGGCGATTTTTTAATAACTTTAACATTTTTTCACCAATTTTTGTCTTTTATATCTTATTATAACGACAATTACGTACACATTTCGATTCTTTTAAATTAAATTGTAAAAGTCATTATTTAATGGCAAAATTTTTACAAAAACTGAAAAAATTGCATATTTTCCCATTGTAAATGCACCTCAAAACTTCAGCGTCGTTGCGCCACCAGTTAACGTTATCCTATCATCCTAATATTTTACACAATATGTTTCTACAATACATAGAACAATTCTAGAGAGGGGGACGGCCTGTACCTAGAAAGTTTTTTTCGTCCATACAATCTTGGAGCACTCTAATGTACATATAATTAAATTCAATATGAAATAAAACTAAATATAACAATATACATATATGGGGGATTCAAACGGTCTCCTATTAGGTCGTATTGTCATAATGTCGTAAAAAAATTTTTTAGTTTAAACAAATTCTTGTTGTGCTGCAAACCAGCCAAACTAGCCAGTCGTACTATTCAGTCGAGCTAGCAGTTTTTGTTACGATGCGTAGTACGAAAAACAAAACTCGAAACTGACAATGCGTAAGCAGCACACACAGAAATGTTTTTGCTGCTGAAGTCGTGTAATCAGTTCGGTAGAGTTGAAAACTGAAACATGGCGGCTGCTGATTCGTTTGGCTGCTGGAAAAAAACAAAATCGATTGCTGCTTGCTGTTGTAATGTGTACAGTCAACTGTTTTCATTTTCAGTAAGCAAATTGTTGAAATTGAAGACTTAAACTTTTTTCAGTTCAGTCGTTACATGAGACTATTTATTTTGGTGCTGAATATTAAACCCTAACTAAAACCAAACTGATTTAGAAGTTTTACAATCAAAACTTTAATATCAATTGAATCAAATGCTTTACGAAAGTCCAAAAAATCAATGTTTAAATATCCCCTCTATCTACAGACATTCTTATCGTCTCCGTAATGTCCAATAAAACACCGGTGGTACTATGTTTCCTTCTAAAACCCGACTGAAAATCAGATATACTACCAGTTGAGTTCAAATGCAATAAAATCGGTTCTCTTAATAAAACCTCCAAAATCTTCAAGCATATAGGAATAATGCTGATAGGTCGATAATCCGATGAAACTTTCGGATTCCTATTTTAAGGAATTGGTACAATTCTGCTGATTTTCCAGCTGTGCGGAATCGTAGAAGTGATGATGGAGTTTATAAGGTATGTGAAATGCTCAGAATTAGTGGAAAAATTAATTTTAGAAACCTAAGCTGTATGCCATCAGCTCCAACTGCATTCGACTTTATCCTTAAAAAAAGTACCAAAAAGAATAAAATTTTTAGGCCTTAGGAATTCGAATTTCAAAAAAGTACCAAAAAGATTTCTAGTCTTTATTGATCGGAGCCAGATGCATTTAATATAGTATATCTATGTTTATTTATGTAGGAGATATACATGTTAACAGAGGGTTCTACGGGGACTATTTTTACCCCCCACTTGAATTTCTAATTTCAAAAAAGTATCAACCTGTCGGCTCTTTTTTGATTAAAGGCGGACGCATTTAAAATATTATTTCTATGTTTATTTGTTTTGGAGATATAGAGATACAGGTTTTACCCGTTTTTGCCCCATTTGTCCCCCTTAACCACCGAATTTCCAAAAATCCCTTCTTATAAATAATAAATAAAAATTTTAAAAATAAAATTATATTTTATAATAAAGGACGAGCTTAATGCATTTTATTAACAAATAAAATATAACCGTATAATTTTTCTTAAATATTGCAAAAAGATAATAATTATTCAACTGGAATGTTGTCATAAAAGTAATGGCAATCTGCTGCAGATAGCATTTCATTTTTCTCTAAACTCACATTTTCTCAACTTGTTTTGCATTCAACAATAGCATTCATTGAGTGTTCAAACATATTTAAATTTCGGTATATAATTGGTGAAATTGTAGAATTTATTTCTTCTACGCACTAATTTTACACAAATTTTATGAAATACAAAGATTATACCTATTATAAAAAATTAATTTTGTATGTCAATTGTGTCAATGTTGTACAAAAAAGGAAATAGTTAGGTCTTTTTGCGTTTTTATTGAAACCGGTGTTGTAGTTAGGGCCTTTTATTTTGTCAATGAAGTCGCTATTTTTGAATAATAACAAGAAGTGAAACGCTGTCAAAAAAACCTAAGTCGGTTGTCAAAAAAAACCTAACTATATGAATTTATTGGGAACATATTATTTATATGTATTGGTGAAAAAAACACTTTCTCCACACTCCTCCAACACACATAGTTGTATAAAAGCGACCTTAAAAATTATAACAAAATTTTATTACAATTAAATTTAAAAATTCGGACAGTTCTCAAATTATTTATTTTATATTTATTCTGGAAAGGTTTTATAAACAGATTTTTCATCTTTTTATTCAATAATTTCTGCAAAAATTAAACTTATTTGAATTTTGTATAAATTTTCAATACGAAATTTTACAAATGTGTTTTTTTCAGTTTTAATTTCAACACCCAAAAATTAATTGAATGTCAAAAAAAAAATCAAAAATATATTTTTCGTTTGTGCAAAATATACAAGTTTCGGTTAATTTAATGGTTTAAATGTGTGGAAAAAAATTAAAAAATTTTATGTGTTTGTGAAAGTGTGTTGTTAGAATTGCAATTTTATAGCAATTTTCAATAAAAAGTTTTGAAGAAAAATCTTTCTCTCAGTGTGTTGAATTCACATACTACTTGTATGTGAGAAGAGAGAGAGGTTGTTGTTGTAGAAAAAGATAGAGCCTTCCCTTCTTGTTATTCTTTGTTCTTCAATAACACAAAAAATTACATGTCAGAATTTCGAAAAATATTTTTTCTTGATTTGTGCTAAATGTGAATTATTAGCCATAATTTAAGTAAGACATTTTTTTTTGCAATTTGCATATGAAATTTATAACAAAACATTGAGTATTTATTGTATTGTATAACAAAAAGCCTTTCTGAGTCCATCATTTTGTCGAATAATTAAAAAAATTTTAAATAAAATGTTGAATTTTTTTTAGAAAAGTTTATTATTAGAAATATTTTATTTTTCAATAAAATTTAATAAATAATGATAATAGTAGTGAAGAATTATAATAATAACAAGAAAGTATGGTCGTCAAGCCTGACCATATAATACCCTACACTAAGAAAATTAGCAAAATAATTTTTTTATGGACCGATTGCCATGAAATTAGACCATGTGATTTGTGTCCATATGAAAGTTATTTGTGTTGAATTTTGTGTGTATAACATCATTTTTAAGAGATATATGCTCACTAAAGCGATTTTCGGAAGAGGACCTCACAAAATAAAATTGCGATCGATTTCCGATTTTTATAGATACTCACGTCTAGAATTGTGCCATTTAGTGTAAAAATACGATTGTTAAAGTTTTAGCTCAATCGGACTTTGCCTTCCCGTGCCGAAAGTGCCTCGAAGTTTTAAAATGACTACTACTTTTTCTCATTTTGACCTCACTTATTTTCTCAACTATTCTGGCATCTCTTGAACTTTACTCCATTTTGAATCATCTGGCATCTACTAGTTAATTTTTCATTGCTAATCATGTATTACAGCAGAAAGTAAAAATCTGGGAATCCCAATTTTGGATTTGACTTGTCGCTTGTAAAGGTATTGACAGAGAAATATTAATTTAAAGTTTGTTGTTGCAATATTGGTAAGCAAAGGAGATGATGGGCAACTACTGGGAATCTCCGCTTTAGAGAATAGCACAGGTATCAGTCAGGCAGAAGCTGTTAGCGATAGCCTTTTTGAAAACTTCAGGACTCTTTCGGCACGGGAAGACAAAGTCAGATTGAGCTAAAACTTTTACAATCATATTTTTACACTAAAAGGAACATTTCTAGATGTAATGCAAGCAAATCTCGATTTCAACTTAAATAGGGCTCACAGTTGGTTAAATAACAACAGCGTGAAGATCAATTTGGAGAAATCTTAGGCTATGGTTTTTAATAACTTTGATGACTGTGTGAATATTAAAATAAATGGGCATGGTATTGTGACCGTAGCTAGCATGAAATGTCTAGGCTTTATATTAGATTTTACGTTTTGATAAACACATAAACAGTGTTTTTTCTAGAATTTCTTTTACTTTAAAAATATTATATAATACTAGCTGACCCGGTGCGCTTCGCCACCCCAATTAGAAAAGTGAAATAGTACTATTAAGTCTCCCTTTGTGGATCTAATTGTAAATGTCTAATTTCATATTTCTGGGTCCATTATTATAGAAAATGCAAAAGAAAGTTACCACTAAAGTCACCTTTTGTGAATTCAAATTCATTCAGAATCATGTGTGCCTAATTTTAAATTTTTAGGTTTATTATTATAAAATATAAAGTATCATTGTAATAAACAAATAGTACAATTGATTATCACTTTTGAATTCGCATTCACTAAACCATAACCCGTTAAGTTTAAATTTGTATAGCCTTTCCTATATTATCAACAAATTTTGTTCCTATAACAATTAATATTTAAAAATTATCACAAAACCGAAAAAAACGAAACCGCGGTTTTGAAATTGTTCGGTTTTTTGGAAACTCTAGGTCCGTTATTATAGTAAATTCAAAAAAGTTCCTATGAGAACAAGTACCAAGAAGTATGGCATTGAATTTTCACTCACATGTGACCATAGACGACTAATTTCATATTTCTATGTCCATTATTACAGAAAATTCAAAAAGTACCATTAGAATATACAAAAAGTACCAAAAAGCCCCCACTTGTGGTTTCCCACTCACTCCCATATAAGCTTAATTTCATGGTTTTAGGTTAAATGGTGAAGAAATTACAAAAAGTACCATTCGAATAAAGAAAAAGTACCAAAAAGTCTATATCTAGAATTCTCACTCACTTAGGACCATATATGCTAAATATCATGTTTCTAAGTTCATTGTTATAGAAAATTCAAAAAGTACCATTAGAATAAAGAAAAAGTACCAAAAAGTCTCCCCCTAGAATTCTCACTCACTTTAGAACATATACGATTAATTTCATATTTTTATGTCCATTATTACAGAAAATTCAAAAAAGTACCGCTACAATATATATAAAGTACCAAAAATCAGTCACTTGTGGATTCCCACTCACTCCGGTCCATATAAGACTTACTTCATGTTTCTAGGTTCATTGGTGAAGAAATTACAAAAAGTACCATTCGAATAAAGAAAAAGTACCAAAAAAGTCTCCCCCTACAATTCTCACTGACTTAGGACCGAGTATGCTTAATTTAATGTTTCTAAGTCCATTGTTATACAAAATTAAAAAAAGTACCATTATAATAAAGAAAAAGTACCATGAAGTATCCACTTGAATTTTTACTCACATGAGACCATATACGCTTAATTACATATTTCTAGGTCCATTATTATAGAAAATTCAAAAAGTACCATTATAATATAGAAAAAGTACCAAAAAGCAGTCACTTGTAGATGCCCACCAACTCTGGCCCATGTAAGCTTTATTTCATGTTTCTAGGTTCATAGGTGAAGAAATTACAAAAAGTACCATTCGATTAAAGAAAAAGTACCAAAAATCTCCCACTAGAATTCGCACTAACTTAGGACCGTGTATGCTTAATTTCATGTTTCTAAGTCCATTGTTATAGAAAATTAAAAAAAGTACCATTATATCCAAGGTAGGCGTTCATATTGTTCTGGTTACGATGATTTTCGTCAAACAACCCGAATGTGAACAAAAGAGCGTAATAGAGCGTAAAAATACACTCATTTCATTCAGTTGCTTGATGTTGTTTTGGATATTTTATTTTTTACCCAAAAAAAAAACACACAACTTAAATGCCTCTTTTTGCCTACCAATGCATTAGATGAATAAAAAAGTACCTATAGTTCAGTTCTCACATTTTGGTACCTAAATATTGTAGCCTATTCCTAACACAAACTTCACTCAGATACATATCAGCTAACTTTAATGTCGATAAGTGAAATAATTTAAAATATTAAAAAAAAGTACCATTAGGAGAAAAGTACCAATTTCCCTTTTCTTCCTTGAGCTCAAGTTCGAGCTTTAAAAATATTCCATTTTGACAAAATTATTTATTTATGTTAATGTGCCCAAGAAAAAATATGTTTTAAATAAAGTACCAAACTGTTTACCCGGATTTGGCCCAATATACACCTTGACACTCGAGTTTCAAATAACACCCTGTTAAGGTAGGATCACACGATTGCCGCAATGCACCAATTATTGGTCTATTTTATACGTCAATCGTGTGATTTCACAACTTATTGGCTCATATGTCAAACCACAACAATATTGTGCTTATTTGGCCCAATCAAATGCAACCCTGGTACGGCAATCATGTGAATGCTTGATAGGCAACATGCACCAATAAAAAAGTTAAAAATACACCAATATTTATTGTGTTCTAGTGCGGCAATCAAAGAAGACAATTAGCGCCAATATTAATTTTTGTAAATGAAATATTGTTTTTGTGAGCCACTCTCTGACCCACATGCATCTTTTAACATTTCTTTATTAATTTTTTTATATGATAATTAAGGCCGACGCAATTTTCTTTTTTTATTTAACAAATATTTTTTTCAAAAATAGATTGGTTTTACATTTATGTAAACAAAACAAAATTTAACATGAGCACAACAGCTGTTTCTCTGAGTTGCCGTAAACTAGAACAATCGTGTGACTGAAATGCGACAATTATTGCCACTAAATCGCTTTGCGCCAATTTACGACAATCAAATTTATATAAAATGAAGCAATCATGTGACTGCAGAGAATTTGATTGGGACAATTTCTTTATTGGGCCCCAATTCAGCACAATAAAATTTGTATTAAATTGGTTCATTGCGGCAATCGTGTGATCCTACCTTTAGTTAATTGTTGTATGAATCTAGGAACCAATGTTAAAAAAATTATCAAAATTGGCTTAATAATTTCAAATAAAATGTATTTTCCCGATTTTATCCCCTTTTTGGTACCTTTTTTATCCCCATTGCTTTGGTAAAATTTAATTCAAATAAATTTCTGTATCGTGGTGGGAGCTCATAATAAAATATTCGTATGTCTATGTCAAATTATAGAAAAACATATTTTATGAAAAAGTACCAAAAATAAACACAATTTTTATCCGTTAAGGGTTCGAATTTCCAAAAAGTACCAAACTCATATTTTTTATTTTTTGTTAATTAAAGAATACGATTTAAAATTTGTTTCTATGTTTATTGGTTTAAAAGATACATGGGTGCAAAAAAAGTACCAAAATACAGTTTTACCCGTTTTCTCACCTAAAAGTTTCGAATTTCCAAAAAGTACGAAACACCTGTCAGCTTATTTTTTAAATGGAGTAACATGCAATTTTAAGTTTTTTGTATCTTTATTAGTTTTGAAGATATAAGGTTACCGAATTTACCCGTTTTTACCCCCTAAACGGTCGAATTTCCAAAAATCCCTTCTTATCGGATCGTTTTGGGGAGGGATGAACCCACAGTTAAAATTTCGTGATTCTAGCTTCAGCCGTTTGGGCTGTGCGATGATGATTCAGTCAGTCAGTAACGTTACTCTTTCATATATATATACACATCTGCTCAAAATAATAGATACACCAAAATTTATTTTTTAAAAACGAAAAAAAATAATGGTATATTGTAAAATTATAAAAAAAATTCAGTCGATTTTTATTTATAGTTAAAAGGAGAGTAAAAAACAAAAACAAAATATTTCATAATTAATAATAAATATTATAAAGTAAATTAAATTTCTTAAATTTCGAAAAATTTGGTGCTCATAATAATAGATACATTTTTAAAAATTCTTATTAAACAAAAGCTAATAAATTTTATCTTAAAAAAATTAGTTTATTATTAAAGTAAAGCTAGTATCCAGTATATCCACCTTTGTTTTGTAAAACTTTCTCCACTCTTCTGGGCATACTGGATATCAAGTTCTGACACTTCTCCAATGGAATCTCGTACCATATTTTTTGCGTTTTCTCCCATAAATCGTCTTTATTTTTGAAAACTTCCTTCGAAAGCCTTATCTTTAATTCACTCCACAAGTTTTCTATTGGGTTTAAATCAGGGGATTGGCTGGGCCAGCTTAAAACAGGTACGTTATTCTCCAAGAACCAGTTTTTAACTAATCTTGAACTATGTTTTGGGTCGTTGTCCTGCTGGAATGTCCATATTAATGGCATATTTTCCGATGCATATGGAAGCATTACGTTTTCCAATATGTCTCTATACCCACTAGCATTCATGGTATCTTCTATTCGGAATATCGGACCAACACCATTCCATGAAAAGCAACCCCAAACCATTATGTTTCCCCCGACATGTTTTACCGTCTTTTTTGTAAATTTAACGTGGAATTCTTTTCCTTTTGGTCGGCGTACATTTCTTTGGCAGTCGTTTCCAAACAAATTTATTTTTGTTTCGTCGCTCCATAAAATATTTCTCCATTTTTTTTCGCCTTCACACCCGGACCATTGTAAGTGCTCTTTAGCAAATTCTAATCTTGTTTTGATATTTTTTTGGCGCATTAGTGGCACTTTTCTGGCAATTCTTCCCGGCAATTTAGCTTGTAAAAGACGACGACGAACTGTTTGTGGACTGATTTCGTTACATAGCTCCGCAGAAATAGCTTTCGATGATATGAAAGGGTCTTTTTTAACCATAAGGACGATCCGCCTATCTGTTTCTGGACTGGTTTTCTTTGGTCTACCGCGAGTTTCTCTTTTTTGTTTTTTAGATAAAGCATTTTGGACAAAATGTAAAGATCTTCCTATGCTCTTTGCTATTTCCCGTAATGATTTTCCTTGATTTCTCATCGTTTGAACAATTTTTTTCTCATCTTCGGTACAATGATGATTTCGTCCCATTTTCTTCAAAAGAGTCCTATTTTTTATAAAATTGTTGCTAAAATTTAAATTATACTTACTGTTTCACGTAAATAGGAACAAAAAATTGCACAAAAAAAAATTGTATATAAACAAATTACAAATTACTGATGTGTATCTATTTTTATGAGCAAATAATTTTTTGTAATTCAAATAAATTCGTTTTTAAAAATCAACATGAAAGCAAATAGTTGCCAGATTTTTGACTGACATGACATTGCCAGATAGAAATTTTAATAATATCATGTATTCTTAACGCTTGCGAGGAAATTTTCAATGTTACCGCCATTTAAATTTTTTCCAATTAGGTGTATCTATTATTTTGAGCAGATGTGTAGATAGATATTTAAAACTGTTTTTATACATAAAAATATAATATGAAAAAAATTCATTGTGGGGGTGCTTTAGTTATGTCCAATACTGTATATTTATTTATGTCATTACTGATATTTTATTTCTAATTCTTGGTGGTACAAAACAAAGAAGGTTCTGGAGGTTCTTGAATTTCTTGTAATTCAAGAATTGATGGTGATATGAGAAATTTCAAGTTTCATCATTCTTAAAACGTAACCATTGCATTTTTTCGGATGTCACAATCTTTTTCCAAACTTGTTGGTAATTTCTATAGTTTCTAGGTTGTGGAATACACTTATTTCTTACCAAGATCGGTGATTTTCACACTCATTATTAGTCTTTAGGAACATTTTCCTGGTAAATTTTTAAACATTTTATAAATAGTTCTAGCTAGTAGCGTATTATCTTATATTGAGATCCGAAAAATTGGCCAAAAATGGAAAAATGGCGTCGAAAGTCATGTATTTATAGATTGCAGAACTATATCGCTTATATTCAGAATCAGTATAGCATTTTTGTAAAAGCATTTTCAAAATTATGAAATTGTGTATTTTGCAAATAACAAATTTTTGAGATCCGAAAAATTGGCCAAAAATGGATATCTACCTAAATGTTCGTATTCATAGATTTCTGAACTGTATCGCTTATATTCAGAATCAGTATAAAATTTTTGTAATAGCATTTTCAAAATTATGAAATTGTGAATTTTATCATAAAATAATAAATATGTACTTCACTTATTGAATATAGGCCTAAAAGCTTTTGAAGATAATGAGTGCATTTTTACTTTAATTTAAGGTTAGTTTATTACGAAAAATAAATAAAAAATAAATTTAAAAAAAAAAAAAACCTTAGAATGGGGTGGTTAGTTTAGTTGGCATTAAAAATCATTATGATACAAATTTTCGCAGCCTATAAATTTGTTTAAAAGCTAATCATTTTGACTAAATTTTTTAAACAAATAAACAAAACAAACGAAATTGCAAAGTAACACTGAATTCTATGAACAATAAACGCTTTATTGACTGCGTGAAAGTCTCTTAGAAAAACTGCGGCTTACAATATGTTCAAATTAATATATTTCATTTCATTTATTATCACAATTCAGTAATATAAAGCCACAATAATGGCCAAAATAACAATATCATATAGTAAAACAATAATACCTGAGAATATAATTAATCATATAAAAATAATGCGTAAAGTTACTTAAAATATATATGTACATAATAAAGTTTCATTGATTTATGCCAATTATTAATTTATTTAATTCCTTATTCTGGCTCCCCAGCCATACAAAATTTAAATATTTTTAAAAATTAAAAATTCTAGAATAAGCCCCATTCAGTAGCAAATTGTTTTAAAAGTTCATATAAAATAGTACAGATCATTTCAATCATTTGCTTCCTATTTTTACCATAGATACTAGCATTGATAATTAATTATCAACACAAAAAGAAAAAAAGCAATTAGAAAATGGTAAAAATTAAATCCAAACGAATATACTAATACTCTACTTGTCTGTCAGAATTGATTTATAAAAAAGAATAGAGAATTTAATTTATATATAAAAAAAAATCATTTTCATCGAATATGATTTCAATAGTATCGAAAAATTTTCAAACGAAAGACATTATTGGAATGAGAAAAAATGCGCAACGAATAGGGTAATACATTCCACAATCGAGCAATGCGAACTACAAAAGATCTCTCCCAGAATGATGATGAAATTCTGGGAATGCAAATCTGCGGATTTCTTTTAGATCGGGAAACACAAAAGAAGTATGTCTATTATAATTAACCACTTTATAAAATAACAACATCTTCCTAAACTTGACAAAATCAGCAAAACTCAACCCTAAATCTAACCGGAACACCCTGGCGACAAAGTTTTGCAAAAAAAAATAAACGATGACTTCAACAAATTTAATTGTTTAGCAAAATGCCAATAAACTATGTTTTAAAGAATATAAAAAAGTTGGTTAGAAAAGTGATCACTAAATGGCAGAGTCAAAAAGCATTAAAAAATGTAAGGTTAGTTTTTACACAAAACTCTAGTTAATGTCTGTCCATGCCAGAGAAAAATAAATTAGTTTAAAAAAAAATAAAAACTAGTCTAAAATTGCTGTTCTGCTTACGGCACCCTAATTATGTTTTCATTTTAAAAAGAATTCACATACAGTGCCGGACTTAAATATTCACACAGCATACAGATTTATCTTTAATCGTCCATATTTTTTAAACGAAGGCCACAACATTCGTACGGATTCCTCAAAAATATTTATTTACATATAACTTATGGAAATATATGGATAAACTAAACATAAGGTGGCACATTTCAGAAAAATAATTATCTAATATTTCGAAGTTCGATTTTAAGGGGGACAAAAATATTCACACAGTTTCTAATTTTTAATAGGAAAATAGTTTTTTTTAATAGTTTAATATTTTGTGGAGTAGCCTATCTTTTTAACACATTCACCCCTATCGGCAATAACATGTGAAATTTTGTTCCCATGAAATATTCATTTCCCTCGAAGGGAAAATTGCTATCGGGAATATCATGATGAACTTTACATTCACAATAGTTGATTTTGTTCGTAAAAGCTGTTTATTGTTTACAAAATTCCATCTACAAATTTCACAACAAGGGGAATTTTTTTCACGTGAACAAAGTTGATGAACGAAAAAAGGAAAAGGGAAAATATTTCATGTGAAATGTTGATTCGCGATAGGGGTGATTGACTGCCACGTCGGACACATATGTGTGACACAGCACTTTGCGGTTTACGCCACGTCGGACATATATGTCCGACACGACTTTTATTCTCTCTAGCCATGTCAGACAATAGTGCTGGTTTTTAAGAATTTTTTCGATGTTGTCTGGAAGTTTCTCATCAAAACTGTAATCATCACATTCTTCATCACTTTCTGAACTTGTACTGAGTATTTTTTCTAACTCAGTATTCCATAAAAAATTCCTTTTCGCCATTTCGTAAGACCCTCTTATTTATAATAAAAATCTGTTTCTAAACAGTAAATATTACTGACAGTAGTCTAAATTCGAATATTGACGTTTTCGAAGAGATTACGCAAAGAAAATGCTGTGGCTTCCAGCATCTTATTTGCTGAAAGTGCCTTGGCAGTCAATGTGTTAATGACTTCTTTTAATCGTCTTGGCATTGAATCGACCAATTTTTGGTGACGTCAGCTCCAATATTTTGCCATTTTTGTAACAGGACTTCTTTAAGTTGAGTCTTACTAATAATAAGGTGCTTTCCTACACGTTCGGCCAATTTATCCCACAAATGTTCTATGGAATTCATGTCAGGTGATTGCGGAGGAGTCGGGAGAATGTGTAGAACATGATGCACTATTCATATTCGGACGTCATGGGCAGTGTGTTTGGGGTCATTGTACTGTTGAAAATATAAACATTCCCAAGCTTTAACTTTAGAGCATATTGTAGTAGGTTTTCTTTTAAAATATTAAGGTACACTGTTTTGTCCATTGAACCGTCGATACAACTCCACAACATGACCCCTTATCCACCATGTTTGAAAGTATTTTCAACAGTACAATGACCCGAAACACACTGCCCATGACGTCCGAATATCATGTTCCCCACATTCCCCCGACTCCTCCGCAATCACCTGACATGAATTCCATAGAACATTTGTGGGATAAATTGGCCGAACGTGTAGGAAAGCACCATATTATTAGTAAGACTCTACTTAAAGAAGTCCTGTTACAAAAAATGGCAAAATATTGGAGCTGACGTCACCAAAAATTGGTCGATTCAATGCCAATACGATTAAAAGAAGTCATTAAAAAGATAGGCTACTCCACAAAATATTAAACTATTAAAAAAAACTATTTTCCTATTAAAAATTAGAAACTGTGTGAATATTTTTGTCCCCATAAAATCGAACTTCGAAACATTAGTTAAATTTTTTTCTGAAATGTGCTAACTTATGTTTAGTTTTTCCATATATTTCAATAAGTTATACGTAAATATTTTTTTGAAATCCGTACGAAAGTTGTGGCCTTCGTTTAAAAAATATGGAAGATTAAAGATAAATCTGTATGCTGTGTGAATATTTAAGTCCGGCACTGTATTTTGGTGATCTGTAACTCGAAAACAAATGTTTTGCTCGTTTTGCTATCGAGTAAATAAACATGGTTTAACGAACAAAATCGTTCGATTTGCAGAAAATCAATTTGTCCACTTTTTATTTTATTAATTGATTTCCTAATATCAACCTTCACATTCGTATTTAAAATAGGTCCTTTTTGAAATCACTCGATTTACAGATGGGTATATTCCATCCCTCCAATGACACGCTTATGTAAAATTCATTGGTTTCACACAAAGTTTTTAATCATTTCGATTTTAGTAGTTGTTTGGATTTTTTTACTTCTATTTCCTATTTTGTTGGTGGAAAGTAGGCATCCAATCCCGAAAATCGCAGGATTTGGAAATCCCGAATTGAAAACGTAAAATTTATAAAAAATGGTTCACCAAAATTGTATTAATTGAACAAAAAAAAATCAAACCACTTCGTCATCACTTGAACTTTGTCATATAATTTTTTGCTGGGAATGTATGGAGTATGTATGTATAATGAATTTCAATTATTTCTTATAAGGATTGATACGATTTATGTTGATTTTATTGTTTTAAAGTGAAAATAGCGAAACTAGCGAATTTTACTGCCATGGCTGATAAATTTTAGGTAGGGTGACAAAAATTAGGTTATTCAAATCGTACTTCTTCTTTGTCAACTGACTTTCCGTTACTAGTATAGAAAAAATCTATGAATATAATCAAATCATTTATCTGTACGGAAATAATAGAAGGAAACTTATAAAGAAATTCCCGAGATTTCAAGACAAAAGATTCCCGAAAATTTAAAAAAAAAATATTGCCAGGAATTAAGAAATCATTAAGAAGGAAACTTATAAAGAAATTCCAGATATTTCAAGACAAAAGATTCCAGAAAATTTAAAAAAAAAAAATTTGCCAGAAATTAAGAAACCTACAGTATTGGCCATATTCATTTAGTCCCTAATTTTGTAAATCACGCCACAAAGTGATATTTATATGGAAAGCAAACACAAAATTTCAAAAATTTCAAAAATTTGTTTTTGTTTTATATACAAATTCTTAACAGAACAAACGCACCAATATTCAAGCGTTGATTTGCCTTTATAATTTGAAAATTTTGTATATAAAACAAAAACAAATTTTTAAAATTTTTTAAATTTTGTTTTTGCTTTCCATATAAATATCACTTTGTGGCGTAATTTACAAAATTAGGGCCTTAGTAAAAGATAAGTTTATTAAAAATTAATTTAAAATGATAAATCATATAAAAACCCAAAACGCAACGCAAGATGTTTAAAAATTTGACTCGGTACTGCATATTTGCAATGTGAGTTATCGGAAATCACAATGAATGTATTTAAAAATTCCAAAAAAAAAAGGCGTAGTGTGTAAAATTGAAGTTTTATACAGTTTATTTAAAAAAAAAACAATGACAAGGAACAAGAACTCCAGTGAATTTAAAATTAAAGTTATTGAAGACTGAAAGACGGGCTTATCACTACATGAATTGAGTAAAAAATATTCAATTAACAGATCAGTTATTTTCTGGCTCGTTTCTAAATTTTTTAAGAGTGGCCGCATATCACCGGTGCATTCTGCAGGTCGTTCGTGTAAAACCATACGATATGATGATTCCTTGATCAAAAGAGCAATACAAAAAGATTGTACAGCATCCGCTAGTCTAGTAAGAACAAGTTTAAGATTATGCGTTAGCGAAAGAACAATCCGTAGAAGAGTAGTAGAAGCCCTTTTATTCAGCTGACGACCAGCAAAAAAACCATTTCTATCAGCTAAGAACAAGAAAGCTAGACTGAAGTTTACTGAAGTTTTACTGGAGTGTCCTAAAAGGGAAGACAGTACTGTTCCCTGACGAATCCAAATACAACTTAAGAAGTTCCGCTGTAATAAGGCGTGTACGCAGACCAAAAGGAGAAAGACTGAATCCTAATTATTGCAAAGGAACAATTAAACATGGTTTTTTTCTTGTTAGTGGTCAAGGTAATATTACCTTATCAGGTCAGGCGTCAGTTCCGTTTATACAATCTCATCACGCCTTGATTTATATTTCTTTGCCCTTTTTCACTTCTAGATATGATAGATATATAGAGTACAGGAAATTTGATGATATCGATTTCAACATCATTAGATCTCATGTGGATCATTTATATTTTTCCTCATTTTATGATAATAACTGCGTAAATTATAAACTGAATATTTTGAATTCACTTCTGTCTGAATTGTATGAATTTGTGCCCATTATTAGATTTAGAGTTAGGAGAAAAAGAGATCCTTGGATGAGAATGAGAGAAGTTATTGTAGCAAGGTATCACAGAAATCGTGCTTATAGTGTATTTAAAAATAGTGGAACGGAGGAAGATCGCAGAATTTATTGTCGTCTAAGAAATAAATTGAAGTCGTTAATACGAACGTTTAGAAGACGTCACTATATGAGGCTGTTTGACGGTGCTGACAGTAGAATGATGTGGAGAATTTTAAATAATGTGGGATGTAGTAAAAGCAATTCTTCGAACTTCTCGAACATTGACATTAACGAATTGAACCGGTATTTTGTTGTAAATAATGGCAATGTTACCAATGAATTTGATTTTGAATCTTTGAGTGGACATATTGACGGATTTTCATTTAAACCTATATACACTGATGAACTACTTAGAGCCCTGTCGAAGGTTAATTCAAACAGCATAGGAACTGATGGTTAAATTCATAAAATTAGTTTTACCATACATTTTAGATCCCGTTTTGCATTTATTTAATATGATAATTACCACCTCTACCTATCCTAATCAATGGAAACTCTCCCGCGTTGTTCCTGTCCCTAAAAAAGAATCTGCCAATGATTTTCGGCCAATAAGCATTTTGCCTGCTATTTCTAAGATCATGGAACACGTATTGAAGGCCCAGGTTATCGATTATATTTCTCAACAAAATCTTATTAGTGACTTTCAATATGCATATAAAACAGGACATAATACTACTGGCATGCTTTTAGGTTTTACGGAAACTATAAGGGACAATTTAAACAGGAACAGTAATTGTGTTATGGTTTCACTGGACCTTTCAAAAGCATTCGACCGTTTGGATCATTCTGTTCTTATTCGAAAGCTAAGAGAAAAGTTTAAGTTCTCTGTGATGGCATGTAGACTGATAAATTCTTATTTAAAAGGAAGATCACAGTATGTTGGTGTACAAGGAATCTATTCGGATATTGTCGATATTACATGTGGAGTACCACAGGGATCTATTATTGGACCTATTTTGTTCATTTTATATATGAATGATTGTGTTGATTGTTTTGATTTAGATTTAGTAAAGCCATTCATTTTTGCAGATGATATCCAGCTGTTGTTCGGTGCCTCCAGAGATTTTCCGGATGTTTTAGAGGCTATTATAAAATTTACGCTTGATAAACTGCTCGATTGGATGATGCAAAACTCATTTATGATAAATGCAGACAAAAGCAAGGCCATTATGTTTCGCACAGCTCGTCGAGATTATATATATCCTAAGATAGAAATTTGTAGCAAACACATAAACTTTGTTGATTCAATTAAGTGCCTTGGTGTGGTAATGGACCAGTTTCTCAATTTTGATGAACATATTGACTTTATTTCCTCTCGGTTAACTTTTGGACTCAGAAGGCTATACCACACTGGTTTATACTTGCCTACGAGAATAAGGTATACGTTAGCCCACGCTTTGCTAATGTATCATCTAAACTACTGCATTGAGGTCTACTCTGGTACCAATTCGCACATCCTGGACAGAATCTTTCGTGTTGTCAAGAGAATTGTGCGGTTTGTTTATTGTATTGGATATCATGAACACATATCTCAAGCTATTATCAAATTTCTATCTTGTTCTTTCAGACAGTATGTAAAACTACGAAATTTAATATATTTCTACAAGATTATCAAATATGGTATTCCAAACTATCTTCTTGGACGATTTATGTTTTCAAGATCTACTAGAAATCCACAACTTATTATACCACTTATAACATGTTCTGTTTTTGAACGATCGTTCCTTATAAGATCTGCAAGATACTGGAATATTTTACCAAATGATTTACGAGTGTTTTCTTTTTCATGTAGGTTATTTAGAAAACGTCTTCTTGACCATTTTCCCAATATGGCCAATTAATAAATGTATAATTTTTAGCTCACTAAATAGTTACGCAAATGGTGTGCCTCCACTGATAGGGAGTCTTGAAACAAATTTTATACGTCATATCAAAGAATCAAGGGTGTACATTTCAATTCGAATGAATTTAATCTAACTTATTAATTTTTATTTACGTTTTGTTTAACAAATACTTTTGGCTTATTTAAATTGTTTATTAATGTTAAAATAATATTATGGAAATAGATGTAATACGTTTTTGGCCTTGAAGGCTTTTTGTATTAAATGATAAATGATAAAAACATGGAGGATGCAATGTAATGGTCTGGGGTTGTTTTTCTGGTGAAGGATTTGGGCCAAATCAAAAAATTTATGAGATTATGGATCGGTTCATGTACCGTGATGTATTGAAAGATGTAAGGTTGCCTTATGCCAGTGAAGAGATCCACTTATAGGGAGCTTCCAACAGGATAACGATCCTAAGCACACCTCCAAAGTTTGTAAGACTTGGCTTCAGAGCAATAAGATTCAAGTGCTTCATTGGCCTGGTCAATCTCCCGATCTTAATCCTATTGAGAACTTGTGGCACATTATTAATATGAAAATAAATCGTGAAAATTGCTGAAATAAAGATTGGCAATTTTCACGATTTATTTCATGCCGTTAAAATAGCCTGGGAAGGAATATCGAAAAACGCCATAAAAACATAATATCTTCTATGCTAAGAGATGTTCTTGTGCCATCCAAAACAAAGGATTTGCAACAAAAAATGAATTAAATTTTTTTTTTATATAGTATATCCTTGAAGGGGTGCTTTAGTTTTGTCCGTTTCATTTTCTACCTTAAAATAGTATTTGTTTATCAATAATAAACATATTAACAAATGAAAATAATACATAATAGATAATAGATATTTAAAACTTTGTTTTTATACAAAAAAAATACCATATGAAAAAAATGCACTGAGCGGGTGCTTTAGTTATGGCCAATACTGTATATTGCCACTGTAGGTATATGCACATGACTGTGATGGAATTTCGTATTTATCAAGTTTTGAAATGCAATTTAAGGCTCCTTTACTATAGCTCATTTTTGTAGAATTAAAATTAGTTATTTAGTTTAATATATGTACATGATGATGGTTAATGTATACATAATACATTAACCATTTTAAAAATTGTATAGAATGCATAAAATAATAAGAAATAAAATATTATAAGTACTAAAATTTTAATATTACATATTGCATTAAAAAAAACTAATGTAAACCATATTTGACCCAATGGGCTTGGTTAATAAAATTGTATTAATTAATAATTATTGTCCATTTATACTATTAAGATGAATATGAACCATCTTTTTATCATAAAATTCCCAATTCTAAGAACTATACAAAATCTGAGCACCATTAATTCAATAATAAATACTATTAAAATCGCAGCTGTTTGGTGTTGTAAATTTATAGCTAACAAAAAATAAACAAGATATGGTCGATATGTAAAAATATTTACTTACTTTTTCTATTGGAGTACGATGAATTTGTATTCGATTTGCGACCTCTTCCTCTGCTTTTACTTAACGATTTCCTGTTGTTTCTACTTCCATCACTTTCCTGTGGAGATGAAGCTCGCGAGGCTGAAGGTGTGCTTAATTGTGAATCGCTTGTTTTGCTTAAATATTTCGGTTTCTTCAGCAATTGATAATTAAATTTTGCACCAACACGATCATTGGGAGTTTTTGGAGGTCTTCCCCTTTTACGACTTCCGCGGCCACTCATGTTTTTATTTAACAAAATATGTTCGTTACCTTAATTTGTTTCCACACAAGAAATCACTTTTTCTGTAATTTTGATTGTTTATACCAACGTTTTAACAATTACCAATTTTATGGTCAAGTTAATGTATCTCATTGAAGTTCTAAAATTTACACAAATTAAAAAAATTAACTCAGCTAGATAATTCCAAACTTCTAAAAATGTAAAACAATCCTTTTTACCTTTTATTCATAAAATTTCAGTTTTTTTTCCCAATATATATATTTTATATTTAAACTATAAAGCCACTTATTGCGACAAACCAATCCACATTACGAAGGTCCGCCATCATGGAAAATATTTTAGCATTTTTTAGTACTGTAAAGCGTCAATTTATAAAATCGTTTGTGTATTTCAGAAAAAGCAGAAATCATTTATTATTTTTATGATATTGCGAGACGGTATTAACTTTTATTTATATTTTTATTTGGCAATTTTCTACAAGAGAAAAAATTTTTCACTTCCAACTCTTCGCAGAATTCAGCAAAACTTGCATTTTAAATGTTGGCTGCAGTGTAAACGTTGGCGTGATTTTTCTGAAATAAGGCAAATGCTAAAGCGAGACGTATATAGAGTATTCTATTCACATAAGTATAAGCAAAACAACCCTTAGTTGCCATATTACGTTTTTTACGACATCTCAACACAGATACTGCCAATATTTAATTCTTTTGAGTTTAATTTTGTAGTTATATTCCGTCATTTCTTGTTAGTTAATATAAACGACATTCGAAAATTATGCGTTGTTCTAGGTATCTATGGTCTTTCAAATAATCTTAAATTGAATTTCCATTGAAAAAACAGCTACCCGCCAGCGTTGCCAGTATGTTTCGATTGTACCAAGATTTATTTTAATCAGAGTTGGAGGAAGTGTACTAAATATTTCACTAACATTATATATAGTTGAACATATTCTGATTTGTCAATATTTACACTGTGTCTACAACTGACATGAAATGCTTTATTTATCAAATAAGCTGTAATTTTATTAAGTTTGTGGCTTTTTGAAGACATCATTCTCCTTCGCTAACATTTACAAAATGAACTTTTGCTTGAATGTGCAAATGCTCGAACTACTTGTAGACATTTCTTTGTATTATCGACATAGATGGGGGTAGTGCACTAATTTTGCAGTTTGCACTAATACTTACCCTAGGTCTCCACGTAGCAATTTTTATTGCTAAGCTCAAACAATAACGTCGGCAGAACAACAGCAGAGTGATTGCTGATTGCTTTAGGTGGAGAAAACGTTCGTCACAAATACAAAATTTTCAACGAGAGATGTTCTATGAAAAACAGTGGTTTATTTTGCGTTGAATGATTTTTTTCACTAATTTCATTGTTTTTTTTTTCTTTTGGATCTTAAATAAATTAAATATTTATGAATTAATCGCACCGAATCATAGAAAGATGCAATTTTACATTAATGAAAACTGAACTGACAGCTTATTGCTTAGCAATAATTGCTCAGGCAATCAGTAGAGCAATCATTGCGCAATGGATTGCTACATATGGCAATTTGCGGTCTACATTCGCGAATTTTATTGACGCAATCAAATTTGACAATTGCAGCAATAAATATTGCTACGTGGAGACCTAGGGTTAGTGATAGTGCAAAATTAGTGCAATCATTTTGTTCATATTTAGTGATGAGTTGAAAATTAGCAGCCTCACTAAACATTAGCGATAGTGAGTTAAACAATTTTGAACTCAAAATTAAATTAGTTGATTTAAAAAAATGCAATCATCAGTTTATTGCAACTTTTTTGTATGCACTAATTTGAGTGCAACTTCGAATTGTGCACTAAATTTTTAAGTTCAAAATGGTTTAAGTTTATTTCTGTACACTAATTTAAAACTTAAAACTAATATTTCATTAAAAATAACAAAAAATATTTAAAATTTTTATTTTTCGAATTTGGATTTAACAATTTCATGACTACTCATTTTTGAAAATTTAGTGATAGTATGTTTAATGCAGCCTTTTTTTGATTGCAGGTTAAAATTTTGCACTAATTAATTGTAGTGCAGATTTTTGCACTAAATATTCGTTTAGTAATAGTTAAAAAATTATCACTATCACTATTTTTTTTAGTGCTAGTTAAGAAATAAGCATTATCACTAAAGCTGATAAAAAATGGTGCAAACTAATTTTTTTTGGCAATTTTAGTGAGTGATAGTGCAATGCTGATTTCAATCAACATTTATACCATGTTCACACGACGGCATTATTCGTCATTCATGCTCTCATTCGTCATTCAACCCCCAATTACGAACTGAATTACATGATTCGCCATACAAAATTTCATGTGCGAATTACCTTGTTCGTACGTAATTCAGTTTGAATTACTTTATGAATTACTAACGAATGACTGTCATCTCTAATTTTTATCGATTATTTATGTATCAAAATCAGCTGTCCAAAACAAAAATGTCAAAACAAAACAAAATAAAGAAAAAGATTTTTGTATTAAATAAATAAAAAGTCTGATTAAAGTTAAATTCATTTGTAGAAGTAGCAGTTCTGCCATTCTTTCAGCCCACACCTCTAATAAAGCCCGTTCGCTGCCCTGGTCCCACTTGCTTGCACTTTTCTTTTTTCTAATAATGAAAATAATAATTAAATTATATTTTTTTAATTAATAATGCTACAATTTTATGTTTTTACTTACCTTTTTTATCCATTGCCAAATTACAAATTTAAAATTCGCACCAAACAAACAAAATAAACAAGAAAACAAAACGTGTAAACAGAAGAAATAAATAAATGTCAAACTGAATTAAGAATGTTGTCGTGTAAACAGGTTGATTCGCCGTGGAAACATGGCATTAGTGCACTAACCCCAACTATGATTATCGATAATAATACGTATTCTCAACTTTCATCAATCTACTTACATGTGTAAACTAGGGTTCTATAGCTGAAACAAAAGTAGACGTTTTTTAAAAGGTCGACTTTTGGTAATTTATGAAAAGTCGACTTTTCGAACTTTGACTTTTTAGTTAATCGACTATTTTCGACTTTCGAGACTTTTTTCAACTTTTTACCATTTCTTGTAAAAATACATATATATAATATATATGTATATAAAATACATACATGCCCATAATCATAGTCAGAAATAAAGTATATTTTAAGAAAAATAAAGTCGTCTTTACATAAGAGTGGACTTTAGGTCTACCATAGGCAAGATAAAATATACTTTTGACGTTAAAGTCGACTGTAAATATAAAACTAGCTGAAGCTGTTTTTAACTCATTTAACAACAGCATCAGCTGTTCTTCACCAAGTAAAAAAGTTCGACAAAAAGTCAAAAATGTTTATGTTACAATATATTGGCAGAGATTTTGCATTTATTGAATAGTTATCAATAAAGTTATATCCAATATATCCATAAATTATGATATTAATCTTATTTTTTCCATTTTTCCACCACAATTTGCTTTTTTTATTTAGAATTCGCTGTTACTTTTATTGTTTATCTTTTTTGTTTTTTTTTTCTTTTTTAATTTTGTATGTCAGCTGTTCAGCGTTGCCACTTGTCTATATTTTTTTGTATATTGTATGAAAACATTCTCTACATTTGAGGTGGCACCCAGTTATGCATTAAACACATTCAAGACAACAGGCTACACGACTACACGAACACAAATTCTGCTGGTTACAGTTGTAGTGGTATGGCAGCTACTGAATTAATTTAAAGACGACTTCGAATAATCGACTTTTTTCAGGAAAAAGTCGATTATTCGAAGAATCGAACAATCCAGGTTTACACAGTAAACGCAGCGTTATGCTTGACAGCAGTCATTTTGTTGTTTTTTTTATTTACAACAAATACGTTTAGGTTAGGTTCCATGGGTTGCTGCTTCTCAAGCAGCTCACTTGGGTCCATTTAAATCTGATCCCATTGTGATCAGATTAAACCAGCCAGATTCCCGGATGAAGGAGTAGATTCGTCTAAGATTCAACCTCGATAGCTCGTCCGAGGATGATAGGAATGGAAATCCGAGGATGCGTTCCCTCAGGTTTGTAAGAGCCGGACATTGACAGAAGAGATGATACACAGTCTCTTCCTCTTCTTCATTATGACAGCTTCTAAAGTAATCATTGTAACGTAGGCCTAATCTTCTAGCATGTGTCCCGATTAAACAGAGTCCTGTAATAAAGGAGACAATTAGCATTATTTGCTCACGACGCGTCGCGACGGTATTCTACAAGTAGATTCGTCCTGTTGGCATCATATACGGGCCAGTCGACCTCGCTGTAGCACAGGAATGTTCATTAGTCCACCTGTTTTGTGCAGTCTCATATAGTTTCTGCTGAACAGCCATCTTGCATTTAACAAGGGAAATACCAGAAAAGGGGTCGAATGCCTCCTCACTCATCATCGCACCCCT
This sequence comes from Calliphora vicina, assembly GCF_958450345.1. Lineage (NCBI taxonomy): Eukaryota > Metazoa > Arthropoda > Insecta > Diptera > Calliphoridae > Calliphora > Calliphora vicina. The sequence continues at coordinate 78,636,844 of NC_088782.1, forward strand.
TTTGGATAGATCATCTGCTATACAATTACCCTGATTTCCATTGTGTCCAGGGACCCATATAAGCGTTATCCTAGAATGTCTCGCTATCTCATTTAGGGATACCCGGCATTCCTCGGTTAACCTAGATGTCGTAAAGACACCCGCTATTCCGTTAACGGCAGCCTTGCTGTCAGTAAATATACATATATCACCAGATATTCGATAATACCTCAGCCAGTTGGATGCACGTTTAATGGCAGTAATTTCCGCCTGAAGAGCAGTACAGGATTTTATCCCAAAGTTTTCAATATAGAAACCTCCACCGACCATGTTTCCCCTATTAGAGCCATCAGTATATCGACCCCTTTGCGCGAAATTATCGTATGTTACATTTTTACATAGTAAAATATTATATCGATATTCGCTATATTTATGGAAATATTACTAAGTCATTTTTATCGTATGTGAAATTTAATTTAATAAATCGGTTATTGTATCGGATTTAAAATTTTATTGATGATACCAGCCAAAACAAAGAAATTCAATAATAATGACGCTCTCCTGTAAAATTTGGTTTTTGTAACATACGATAATTTCGCGCAAAGGGGTCGATATATCCGTATGACATCAGCCGGAGGGAAGAGTCCGCGCTGCCATAAATCCCTATTCGGGATCATAATATGGAAATGCTTATCGAAAAAAGGTTTTGCGATGCAGTAATCGACATTACCATGTATGAGCCCATAGTAATTCAGTATCCTAGAGTGTCCAAGATCCTTACCAGACCACGAACAACCCACATTTAGTCTCACAGCAGAGTTGAGAGCCATTTGTATCACCATCAAGTCCACTGGTAACCAGTTTAGAATGGTAAAAAGTGCCTTAGAGGAAGTAGACCTTATAGCGCCTGTAATCAGTATCGCAATAGTCCTTAGAACTTGTTCAACGGCCTTCCGGTGAGTAGCATTGTCTAAGGCCTGCCACCACACTAATACTCCATAGAACAAGATGGGTTTGACGACTGCTTTGAAGATCCAATTGATACCTTTCGGCATAATGCCCCAGTTAGTACCAATTGCCTTTTTGCAGGAGTATATTGCCACGTAGGCCTTGTTAATCCTATTCTGAATATTCATATTCCAGGACAATCTCTTATCTAGAATGATGCCAAGATAATTTGCATTATCCCTAATCTCAAGACTGATTCCATTCAGTCTAGATGGTCTAAAGTCATCGATCTTATACCGTGAAGAGAACCAATTCCATTTTTTGGGGGTTCACACTAAGTCCACTCGATATACTCCACTCACTCAATGTACTTAATGCTGATTCCATACAACTAGATATTGTATCCTGAAATTTACCAGATATAAAAACTGCAACATCGTCAGCATACACGACTGTTTTAATCCTTCTGTTGTCCATCCTGACCAACAGGATATTCATAGCCAGATTCCACAGAAGTGGAGATAATACACCACCCTGTGGGGTTCCACGATTGGCCACTTTTGAAACACTTGTACCACCTAGGGTAGCACATATGACTCTATAGCCGAGTATATTTCCGACTAACCGGCGTACACAAATATCAATCCCCAGTTCTTCCATCGCAGATAGGATGGCGTCGGGCCTGACATTGTTAAAAGCTCCTTCAATATCAAGGAAGGCAACAAGTGAATAGTCCTTATGTGATAGCGACTCTTCAATGGAGCCAACTAGCGAGTGTAGAGCTGTTTTCACAGATCTGCCCTTAGTGTAGGCATGTTGGGATTTAGAGATGAGTTCAGTCGGAATGGTCATTCTCAGGTATACATCAATCACCCTTTCTAGGGTTTTCAGCCAAAAGGATGCGAGACTAATTGGTCTGTAGTCCTTTGGTTTAGTATGAGTCGCCTTACCTCCTTTAGGAATGAAGACTACTCTACACCTCGTCCACCACGTAGGAATATAGGTCCATCTGATACACGCTGTGTATATGTACATATCTGATACACGCTGTGACATGGTACAACTATTTCTTGATTCTTCTGAAGATCAGCAGGAATAATGCCATCCGGCCCAGGGGATTTAAAAGTGTCGAAGCTTTTGATTGCCCACTGAATTATTTCTCTGTTCACCGGAACAGAGCTTTCACACGGAGCAACAGAATCAGCAGCCCCATTCACAGTTTTAACATCGACTGGGAGGCAGCCTGGGAAATGAGTGTCTAGTAGGACCTCAAGTGTTTCCTTACTATTCAGAGTCCATCTACCACAGGGTTTCTGAATATAGCTTGGTACAACCGGAGAGGTTGATAAAATTTTACGTAATCGGTTAGTCTCAGAGCATTCTTTGACGCCGCTACAAAATTTGGCGGATGCTCCTCATGATCGTGCGCCATATAGCTGGAAATCAGCCACAACAAACTGCCTTCATTGGTTTAACATGAGACTACTACTGTATCTTCATTGCTGTAATCAGACAGAATGAAGATATTCAAAGAGCTTTTAGCGAGTATACAGGATCTAATTTTACCTGAGCCTTTAGCGTAGTAGAGCTTATAGCCCTTCAGACATAGTCCACAGATACGATCCTGATGAATCCAAGGTTCCTGGACCATGACTAGCTCCTCCCCGTTCTTAACAATTCGGAGGAGCAGCGCAGCAGATGCTGCCTTAGAGTGGTGAAGGTTTATTTGCGTCACCTTCACCATGCTCAATTTGTACAACGGTGACGTCGGCGTCCTCCTGGGCAGAATTCAGGAGGGCGTCCTCATCCATCCGTTCAAAGAAGGTACCAACCAGTTCGGAGACAGAGTTGGTATCTTCAGTGTCGATTGGACCAGCGGCGTCATCTTACGTCTCTCAATTTGAGAACAAACGAATGCAAATTAATGCGCAATTAAAAACCCTTTTTAATTTACCCTAAGCATCCATGTGTAGTGCTTCTATAAGAATACTGCAGAGAAAGATCAATTGTTGTATTGCAAATTTAAACTCATTAGAGATTGATACGGATAATTGGGATCCTATCTTTATATATCTCTGTTTAACGAAACTACCCAGGGAAACCAGAAGAGAATTTGAAAGAACTCTTCATGATAGCGCTGAAATGCCTTCTTGGACTGATCTAGATTTGTTTCTAACAAATACATTTAAAGAACTTATATCTGTCGATGATCTTCCAGATACTAGTTCATACCCTAACCCATACCCAAAAACTAAACATAGATCAGAAAATACAAATCACAATCATAGAAATTACAATGTCAGTAGTGTTACCCATGAAAACGATACCCATGACAAGAGAAAGCCTCTACCCAAACAAAATCTCTCCTACCCTACCCAAACCCTACACACTAATAAGCCTAATGGTTCAATATGTACGCTTTGTAATGCTACACACACTTTGAGAGATTGTCCATCATTTACTTCAATGGAAGTAAATGACCGGATAAATTTTGTTAAAAACAATGGATGTTGCTATAATTGTTTGGCTATATCTCATGGCGTTAAGGAATGCACTAGTTCATTTACTTGTAGATACTGTGGAGGTAAACATAACACATTTCTGCACATACCCAATCAAAGCACGAGTTCAAACCCTAACCCTACAGACGAACAGCCTTCGGTGTCATCTCAGAACTCTTCACAATCGTTTTCTACTCTGACCCATCATAGTGAAACATTATTGGACGATAGGAAGAAACTACTGGGAACAGCAGTTTTGAATATCGAAATTGATGATTATCTATTACCCGCACGAGCTCTTATAGACCCAGCATCTGATTTCTCGTTTATTTCTGATCAGTTTAGACGTAGATTACGTTTACCCACCAAACCCATAAAAGCTGAAGTATCAGGTTTGAACGAAGTTGTATCTGCTCGTTCAAACCAAATGTGTGAAGTTACTCTTAGGTCCAATACCCAAAAAGAGTTTAGTTTAGAAATCCAAGCGATAGTGATCGAAACGCTAACTAGAACATTACCCACCCAAAGCATAAACCCAAATATCAAAAAAGATTTAAAAAATATTCAGTTAGCAGATCCAAGGTTTTACGAAAGTAGACCCATCGACCTTATAATAGGAAGTGATTTCTACCCACAGATTATAAAATCTGGTGTTAAGAATAATATTCTTTACACACTTTTAGCTCAAGATACCAAATTTGGTTGGATCTTGACAGGACCTGTTGAATAGACTCTCCATACTCGAACCCAACCCCAAACCCAAAGAGTAGTTTCATATTTCAGCTCAGTAACCCAAAATAAAAGTTCAACTCAAGAACTCAGTAAGTCTGTTGAAGAAACTAAATGTAAAGATATTTTCTCAAAAACAACCCAAAATATACCCGATGCGCGTTATCAAGAGCTTCGTACCCGTAAATTTAAATTGAAAGTGAATAATGTCATAAAGAATTAAAAAACAAGGGAAGAAGCTGATAACGTACTTCAAGAATGTGTTGATATATATCACATGAAACCCACCCAATTTAACAAAGAGTTCTTCAACGACTTGGAATTTTCTACCCCATCATGCTGTTGCCACACCCGATCGTTTTACGACAAATGTTCGAATTAATGCTTTTAGCGAAATTTGGACTTGCAATAGCTTAATTGATGCTACAACAAATAATGAGTACCCAAGACAGTTACGTAAAGGATGTAAGTGGAAATACCCTAACAATAAGATTGGAGTAAATGAATTATTTGTCACTACCCAAGACAACCCACAGCCCAACGAATGTACGCTGTATTATCTGGATAAATCTATTCCTGGTTCTTAAGTACGATTCAGAGTTTTCAGGGCCGAATCTTAATAAGAGGTTTAATACTCCTAGTTACTCAACAATTATTATTAAAACCCACCCATAACCCGTCACACTAACATTTTAACTCGTAACCACATTCACTACCCAACCCGATTACAATAATTCAATTTTTCTTCATACAGAAAATTAACCTACAGAATGGAGTAACTAACCCAATGTCGAAAGGCAAAATCATTTCAGGTACTCCAGCCGATATAAATGTGATCTGATGATAGAAACCCTAACCCAAATGTTACTCCTTCAGGCCTACCCAATTGATATTCTAAGTATTCTGTTCAAATACCCATTAAGTCGGATCCATACTAAAATCCATTTTTATTCCAGGTCAGTCATTGCGGGGAGAATGTTCACACGGTGTACAAAATGTTCCAATAAACACCCAATCTGAAGTCTCCAGGCCCGGGAGGTTGTTCACATCAGTGAACAGTATATTATTCCAATCTCTGATGGCAAGCATCACCCTCATCGAAACTGCAGCCAACTTCTGTCTGTAAACAAATATCAACTGCAGCCCCCTTTTTATCTTCACTTCTCTTTTAAACCTGTCTTAAGACTAACAACAAGTGTACAACGAGTGATTTACAAACCTAATAAATAATTAAAAATCCTAAAGTGTAAAAATAAAAATAAACTAAAAACCCTAAAAACTATAATATAATTGTGACTAATAAATAATGTTAAAACTTACATACTAAAAACTATAAAATAAATTATAAATAAAACCCTAATCTATGTAACGGCCATTTTCACAATGTACGATTATTTCATTTTAACCGGAAAATTAACTAACTGTCGGTTTGTTTAACGGGGACCATTTAACCAACGGTTACCGATTTACGTTTCACCATCATTTGATTACTTAACCAAAGCATTCAGTAGAAAGTATGGCAATAATGCATACATTTGTTTACGAAAAATAGTGTAATGAAAGATTGAAATATAAAAAATTGTCTAAAAGACGGCATAAAAAAATAATAATTTGTGTTTTCTTAGTGGTATAATAAAAAAAACGTATAAAACTCAAAAATATTAAGGTACCTAACTGTAAAATTTACAGAACAAACTGAACAACAATTACTGAAAACCAACAAGCAAAAGTGCACATTTGTTGTTTGGTTTGTAAGTACAATATCCGGGTGGTATATGGATCACCCCGTGCAAAATTTACTTTTCTTCGCTTTACACTTTTAAAAATAATAAATATTACAAAAATATAAATGTTTTTCCATGTTCTTTTATTATATTTCTTACAATTAAGATGCTAACCGGCGAAATTTGTTCGGTTATATTTAACAGCAACTTTGTTGTTAAATAGTGTGAATTAAGAATTAATCGTACATTGTGAAATTCAAATTAGCCTAACTTGCGGTTAAAGTTCACGTTAACTTTTAATCGTACATTGTGAGAATGGCCGTAAGACATTTATATACTCACAGATTTCAATAAACATATACCTTAATTTATAACGTTACCCAAAACCATAAAAGATCTTCTTATTTACCCTAAACCTAATTCTCGCGTAAGTACCAAATTGAAATATCCCCCTCTAACCCGTTAAAAACAACCCATAAAAACATGATATGCTGTGCGTTTGTGAGTTAACATACAACATTGAGTCTTGCGTGCATTGAAATCGACTCTATTCGCAGAACCCGATTCAGAGATTGTCACAAGATCTTGGTTGGGCGTATCATTCATATTTTGACTCCTTGCCCCAATCTCCGACAGGCTTGGTCTGTAATTGAATGCATATGAATGGCAAATGTTGCTGTCATCTGCAAAAGAGTAGATAGGGTTGGAAGTTTGACTTAGAAGGTCGTTTATAAAGATAAGAAATAGAGTAGGAAAAAGGACGGAGCCTTGCGGTACCCCTGAATTGATCTTCAACTCGTTTGATGAAATTCCATCTATAACAACTTGTATAGTGCGATCTCTGAGAAAGAGAGAAGTTATTACCGACACCAAAAGCAATAAGTTTTGCTTAACGGTATAAAGTGCTGAAAAGGTTAGCTAATGAACGAAGAACACTGCTTCAAGACCAGTGCTGGTATACCATCAGGCCCAGGAGACTTATTTATGTTGAGATCTGCTAAAACCCTTTTAACTGCGCGAAATAATATATCCGGCATAGTAACTGATACTCTTTCGAGCTCGGGTAGTGGTTGATTGCTTTGAAAATAATTCAGGTCAGTGAATGGTTGGTCATCCCTTAAAAGAGTAGGAATTGATGAACTAGCATTATCCTTAATTCTTTTAACGAATGACCAAAAGCTCTTACTGCCCCGGGGAGCAGTAAACACGTTGGCTAGAAGGCGCTGCTCGTGTACAGATTTTTCACGCCTCAGCACTTTGGCACACGAAGATCTCTCCCTTTTGCGTAGCGAATCAGTTTCGTAATTTTTGTTGTTACGCCAGATTCTGAATGCTTCCTCTCTAGATCTGATTGCAATTTTGCACTTCTGATTAAACCAGGATTTTTCCATAGTTTTAATCGAAATTTTCTTAGATGGAATGAAGCTTTTCATCCCCATCATAATTATGTTCTCCACCATTTTCTCCGTGGCATTGACACTATTGTCTAAGAAACAAAGTTTCCAATTAAAAGGCCGGAAGATCCCTCAGCATCAGTAAGCTTGACAACTTTCCAGTCGTTGGTTGGAAGCTGTGGGTTACAGCACTGGATAATCTCCAAGATCTCCTCCCGACTAGATGGCTCAGCTGGTATTTAGCTATGGATCTAGGCTTTCGGGGTATCTCACTCACCGATACCACCTCAAGCCTAGATCCCGGCCATACTTCGCCCAACGATGCGACGGCAGTCTTGATTAGCAACGCTGAGCGTTCATCCACACAAGACATGAGTTTGACGTGACCCTGGTACCAACCAGCATCATCGCATTGAGGAGGAGTGCCTGGGTTCTCTTTGAGAACTTTCCAGAACACCCCTACCAGTTTTTGCTTCACCATATCCCAATTTGATTGAGATATGGATACGTCATTGACACTTCGACCTATAACCGCCCTAACGAGGTTGTCTTTGACAATCTCGCTAAAGGACTTAGCTAGAGATCGTTGTGCCGCTTTAGGCCTTTTCGGACCCGGTTTCAGCAGAAGGAGGGGCGGTCTTGAGACCAGCAATGTGAGCTTTCGCCCAAGAGAGTGAAGCCTGTTGCTCCTTTGTAAGGTCCTCGGCTTTTTTAGAGCCGAGAGCCTCAATGAAGCGAATGGCGGAACGCCTGGTGGTAGCAGCCCTTCTGGCAGGACACCAGAAGAGGCCGTAATTTTTGGTGGTCGAAAATTCGACCAATGAACATAGGTCTACAAGACCCATTTTTTTGGTCAAAACTCAAAACTTTTTTTATATTCATTGTTGGAATATTGTAGCAAACACTTCAGATAAACAAAAATAATAATTTGTTTTTGCAAACTTCAATTAACCGTTATTCTATGAAGTGAGAAAGTTCAATGTTTTAAGTGCAGTGGTAAACTGAAACACGTGATGTAGTTTTTTGTTTTATTTGTGTCACATGTTACACGAAAATAAAAAAAAAACTTTTTAAATCTGTTAGTTATGGATATTAATGACGATAGTAAGTATTTAAATTTTTAATAGTGAAATATTCAATAAAAATTATGGTAATAAGAAATTACATAAAAAACTTTCATAACCTTAAAATCTGTGATTTTAACTTTTTATAAAAAAATATAGTATATAACTATACTATATAACTTTTGTAATTTCAACCGATTTCAACGAACCAAAAACGCACAAAATTATTTTTAAGAAATCAATTTTTGTTTCAGGAAACTTTTGCTTCAAAAATTATGATTTACTCAGAGTTTTGCAGAGTGGAAGTCAAAAACAAGAAAAAAATTATTTTATTTATTTGTATATTTATTTATTGTATTTTTTACATGTATATAAGTGAATATTTTAGTTTTGGCCAAAAAAAAGTGGCTCGCCAGACCTATGTGCAATGGCCGAAACCCATCATATAGCGTCATGCATACTAATTTAATTATTTTCTTTTCTTATATTATATTTAAATGCTTCAAAATCATAACATATGTTTTATTTTTACCCTTGGGTAATTTTTGTGTGATAAATGCATATAATTTTGTTTTGTGGGATCTAAATCTCCTTTTGATATTTATGCACTAGCGGTATTCACTGTTAAGTGAGAATGGTCTAGCATCATTGCAAATGAAAAATTTTACCGTAATCCAATAACAAAATACACACAAAAACATTTACAATTTTGCATTTGCAATTATGCAATACCATTCGCACTTAATACTGAACTCCGCTACTATATTTGGATAATTACAATATTGCGGAAATGGTTTGCTTTACAAATATCTATGCGCTTACACAAACAGAATTGCATCGGTTCATTGGAATTTTATATTTGTCTGGTTATCGTACTTTATCACATATCGATCATTATTGGTCTTCTCAATCCGACATGGCATTATCAATGTTGAAACATGTATTTGCATCTTGCCGATAATACTTATTTGGATATATCAGACGTTTTGTTGCACTGATGTAAGATGTTTATAAAATAAAAGCCAATTCGATTCGGCTTTAAGTCGTGGTTCTTATGTTCAGAAAAGGGCTACTTATTTTATAGTATTTTATGCAGTGGTTCAGCCACATCTTATAGTAAGAGCATATGTCCTGGTGCCCAAAAAGTTTTAAATTTGCTTGCTAACGTACCTGATCCGGAGTTTCATACTGTTTCCTTTGACAATTTTGTGTTCTTCTTATCAGCTTAAGTGTCTTTTTGAAAGAAAATTTTATGCAACTGGAACTATACGTGAAAACAGAATGGAAAATGTTCCGTTGCAAAATCTAAAGAAAGGTAGCTAGGAGAATTTGTTCCTTTAGTTGATAGTCAACAGTAATGTTATAACAATAACTCCACAATTGAACCACTGGTCAATGCAAAATGATATTGTCGCAAGCAGAAGAAAATCATAACAATTCCATAGCCGAATGTGATAAAAGAATAGAAAAACTTCAAAACAACAAACCATTATCGCAAATTGATTTTCGTTTTGAAGTCACAACTAAACTATTGACTCTGAAAATGAGAACTTGGAATATCCCACGTAGAGTATACATAGTCGGTGTAAGTTATGCAATAGGGTTCTATAAGTCGATTGTTCGATATTCGAACAATCGACTTTTTGGTCGGAAAAAAGTCGATAAAAGTCGAAAATAGTCGAAAAAAGTCGAATAGTCGATAAAAGTCGACATTTAGATTATTCAAAAAATATTTAATTTCAACATTAAACTAAAACTATTGCAATTTGATACACTTGCATTTTTTGTAGTGTATGCTAATATAATTAATAAATAAATGTTTATAAAATAAAGCTTTTTTGTACACAAAATTCTTCCAACATTCTTCTAACTATTATCGCCTTGATAAATTTTATTTTTATTGCTAAACATTACAAAAGGCGCATCATAAATGTAGAAACTATTATTTTTTACAAGAAATGGTAAAAAGTTGAAAAAGTCGAAAATAGTCTAAAAAGTCGAAAATAGTATAAGAAAGTCGAAAAGTCGATTTAACTAAAAAGTCGAATGTTCGAAAAGTCGACATTTTAAAAAACGAAAAAAGTCGAAAAGTCGACTTTATAAAAAACGGAAAAAGTCGAAAGGTCGAAAAGTCGACTTTTTGTTTCAGCTGTAGAACCCTATTATGCAAGAAGGACACTTTATTTACATTTAAGAAGTGCAATATTTATCTACACTATGGCTTCTGAGTTTGATTTAATTAAAAAACAACTTTTAAGAGCAACAAATATAAATTTACTTTATTTTCTTTACTTAGAATTTTAACAAAGTATAATATTTAGCGATGCTTTAAAACAATTTGTTTTCACTGTCTCTTCAACAAACTCAAAAACAAAAGCCCTTAATAATTGACTACAATGCCTTTGTCTGCTTTTACACAGGGCAAGTTTACTTGAAGCAAGTCTCGTCGATTCCCTTTTAAACTTGCTCGTCTGTTTACACACAGCAAGTCTGTGAGCAATTTTGTATGTCAAAACCTAATAGACGCCATATTGAAAATGAGAAAACAAAAGAGAATTGAAGAGACTTGCCAGTACAAGCAAGTGTGTACCCCTCTTCTTTCTTCTTGCCTCTCTCTACCATAAACTCTAGACTTGCGCAAGAAAAATTGCCCTGTGTAAAAGCAGACTTTTAAAGCTGTATACGATCATCAGATAGAACCGTTATTAACACATTGACTGCCACGTCGGACACATATGTGTGACACTGCACTATGCGGTTTACGCCACGTCGGACACATATGTCCGACACGACTTTTATTCTCTCTAGCCATGTCAGACAATAGTGCTAGATTTTAAGAATTTTTTCGATGTTGTCTGGAAGTTTCTCATCAAAACTGTAATCTTCACATTCTTCATCACTTTCAGAACTTGTACTGAGTATTTTTTCTAACTCAGTATCCCATAAAAAATTCCAAAGAAAATCCTGTGGCCCCCAGCATCTTATTTGCTGAAAGTGCCTTGGCAGTCAATGTGTTAAGCAATTGTACAATAAGAAAGAAAGAGTAACCAAATGCATAAACATGTATGTATGTAGTTATTATTTGCATGTATGTACTTATATGCATATGTTTTGAGTGAAATGGGACAAACAAAATGTAATAAATAAAAGGAAAATATCTATATAATAAATAAACAGTGGCGGCGGTAACATTCCCCCCCTTGTAAGCGAATTAGGAATCGATGAGCTTGACATCCTGAGTATTACCGACATCTAATACAGCTATTTTCGTTACGGGCCTCTCAAATATACTGGAACTGGTTCTGACTTTAACACGACGAACTTGACCATCTTTTGCGGTTGTTGTTTCAGTTATTACTCCCTTGGGCCAGTTGTTTCGAGGAAGCGTATCGTCCACTATTATAACTATATATCCAACGGATGGTGGCTTAACTTTTTCGAACCACTTCTTGCGCCGGACCAAGTTAGGACCATATTCACGAACCCACCTTCTTCAAAAGTTATTTGCAAATTTCTGAGTTTGATGCCATCGTTGTCGTAGATCGTAGTTAGTTTCACATAACGGTTTGTAACCATCTGCGGATCCGAGGAGTAAATGGTTTGGAGTTAGTGCGTCGCCACAAAAGTTAAGGGACGAGAGTTAATTATAAATTCAAATTCGCACAGAGCACTTCTCAATAATTCGTCGTTAAATTTGAAGGCAGGGCACATTGCGTAAAGAATAGTTTTCACTGTACGTACCAACCTTTCCGACGCACCGCCCATATGTGGTGCCGCAGGGGGATTGAATCTCCACTTTATATCGTCGTGTTTAGAGAAGACTTGGTGTAGGTCGAGATTTTGTTTCTCCTCGCGAAGAACTCTTTCAACAGATTTAAAATTTGTTCCGTTGTCGGTGTATATCTCTTTCGGAGAAATGAAATTTTGAATACACATGATGCATGAGCTCGTGTCAAGGCTGTGGGCGACCTCAATATGAATTGCTCGAAGTGTCAAACATGTAAACAGAACACCCCATCTTTTTTCTCTGCGCCTGCCTACTGCTACATATAATGGTCCAAAAAAGTCAATACCTACGTATGTAACTTGGGGGTTACACGATCAAGTTTTGCCTTTCAAGTTTTAATACACTCACACTTTTTTACTAATACACTCACACTTTTAAGAATTGAAACGAACTTGCATTCAATTTCACATTCAAGTTGGTGTTCAATTTTTCATTCAAGAAAACAGCTGATTACATTTTTATGTCCAATTTGTACTAAAATTGTTTTCAAGTTGCGTGCTGCCTACGTCACCGCTTTCAATTTTTATAAATTTTGACAAACAGTATATGTAAAAGACTATCAAGAAAAACTTGATCGTGTGGCTGCAGTGTAAAAGGGCGTTCGAAGATGTCAAGTCTTGCTGCTGGTAAAGGTGCAATTAATGGCGGCAATGACTGGTTCTTACATCGTTGACAGTTGGATCGCACACTCTTATAAAGGGTACTCAACTTGGGAATGTAAAATTTTGATTTAATTTTGCATAGTGTTGCTTCGTGAAGACAATGATAAAAATTCTCGTGGTAATTTCGGACCAACAAAAACGTAATATAATCACTATGTGGCAGAATAATGGCGTTGTTACAATTTAGAGATTCAACTCTACCGCAAGCGCGAATGATTTCGTAATCATCTAGGAAAACATTGAGCTGTTTAAGTTTACTTCCAGGGTGTATCTTCTTATTATTTCGTAGACACCAAATTTCTTCTGAAAATTCTTTGGCTTGGGCATACTTGAACAAAATATTTTTCGCCTTTTGTATATATTCGAACCGCATACCATCTGGTATTTTACTTCCACGGGTTTTAAACTTTAATTTTTCAATATATAGTAGAAATTGCGAGAGTGCGGTCAAAACTCAAAACTTTTTTTATATTCATTGTTGGAATATTGTAGCAAACACTTCAGATAAACAAAAATAATAATTTGTTTTTGCAAACTTCAATTAACCGTTATTCTATGAAGTGAGAAAGTTCAATGTTTTAAGTGCAGTGGTAAACTGAAACACGTGATGTAGTTTTTTGTTTTATTTGTGTCACATGTTACACGAAAATAAAAAAAAAACTTTTTAAATCTGTTAGTTATGGATATTAATGACGATAGTAAGTATTTAAATTTTTAATAGTGAAATATTCAATAAAAATTATGGTAATAAGAAATTACATAAAAAACTTTCATAACCTTAAAATCTGTGATTTTAACTTTTTATAAAAAAATATAGTATATAACTATACTATATAACTTTTGTAATTTCAACCGATTTCAACGAACCAAAAACGCACAAAATTATTTTTAAGAAATCAATTTTTGTTTCAGGAAACTTTTGCTTCAAAAATTATGATTTACTCAGAGTTTTGCAGAGTGGAAGTCAAAAACAAGAAAAAAATTATTTTATTTATTTGTATATTTATTTATTGTATTTTTTACATGTATATAAGTGAATATTTTAGTTTTGGCCAAAAAAAAGTGGCTCGCCAGACCTATGTGCAATGGCCGAAACCCATCATATAGCGTCATGCATACTAATTTAATTATTTTCTTTTCTTATATTATATTTAAATGCTTCAAAATCATAACATATGTTTTATTTTTACCCTTGGGTAATTTTTGTGTGATAAATGCATATAATTTTGTTTTGTGGGATCTAAATCTCCTTTTGATATTTATGCACTAGCGGTATTCACTGTTAAGTGAGAATGGTCTAGCATCATTGCAAATGAAAAATTTTACCGTAATCCAATAACAAAATACACACAAAAACATTTACAATTTTGCATTTGCAATTATGCAATACCATTCGCACTTAATACTGAACTCCGCTACTATATTTGGATAATTACAATATTGCGGAAATGGTTTGCTTTACAAATATCTATGCGCTTACACAAACAGAATTGCATCGGTTCATTGGAATTTTATATTTGTCTGGTTATCGTACTTTATCACATATCGATCATTATTGGTCTTCTCAATCCGACATGGCATTATCAATGTTGAAACATGTATTTGCATCTTGCCGATAATACTTATTTGGATATATCAGACGTTTTGTTGCACTGATGTAAGATGTTTATAAAATAAAAGCCAATTCGATTCGGCTTTAAGTCGTGGTTCTTATGTTCAGAAAAGGGCTACTTATTTTATAGTATTTTATGCAGTGGTTCAGCCACATCTTATAGTAAGAGCATATGTCCTGGTGCCCAAAAAGTTTTAAATTTGCTTGCTAACGTACCTGATCCGGAGTTTCATACTGTTTCCTTTGACAATTTTGTGTTCTTCTTATCAGCTTAAGTGTCTTTTTGAAAGAAAATTTTATGCAACTGGAACTATACGTGAAAACAGAATGGAAAATGTTCCGTTGCAAAATCTAAAGAAAGGTAGCTAGGAGAATTTGTTCCTTTAGTTGATAGTCAACAGTAATGTTATAACAATAACTCCACAATTGAACCACTGGTCAATGCAAAATGATATTGTCGCAAGCAGAAGAAAATCATAACAATTCCATAGCCGAATGTGATAAAAGAATAGAAAAACTTCAAAACAACAAACCATTATCGCAAATTGATTTTCGTTTTGAAGTCACAACTAAACTATTGACTCTGAAAATGAGAACTTGGAATATCCCACGTAGAGTATACATAGTCGGTGTAAGTTATGCAATAGGGTTCTATAAGTCGATTGTTCGATATTCGAACAATCGACTTTTTGGTCGGAAAAAAGTCGATAAAAGTCGAAAATAGTCGAAAAAAGTCGAATAGTCGATAAAAGTCGACATTTAGATTATTCAAAAAATATTTAATTTCAACATTAAACTAAAACTATTGCAATTTGATACACTTGCATTTTTTGTAGTGTATGCTAATATAATTAATAAATAAATGTTTATAAAATAAAGCTTTTTTGTACACAAAATTCTTCCAACATTCTTCTAACTATTATCGCCTTGATAAATTTTATTTTTATTGCTAAACATTACAAAAGGCGCATCATAAATGTAGAAACTATTATTTTTTACAAGAAATGGTAAAAAGTTGAAAAAGTCGAAAATAGTCTAAAAAGTCGAAAATAGTATAAGAAAGTCGAAAAGTCGATTTAACTAAAAAGTCGAATGTTCGAAAAGTCGACATTTTAAAAAACGAAAAAAGTCGAAAAGTCGACTTTATAAAAAACGGAAAAAGTCGAAAGGTCGAAAAGTCGACTTTTTGTTTCAGCTGTAGAACCCTATTATGCAAGAAGGACACTTTATTTACATTTAAGAAGTGCAATATTTATCTACACTATGGCTTCTGAGTTTGATTTAATTAAAAAACAACTTTTAAGAGCAACAAATATAAATTTACTTTATTTTCTTTACTTAGAATTTTAACAAAGTATAATATTTAGCGATGCTTTAAAACAATTTGTTTTCACTGTCTCTTCAACAAACTCAAAAACAAAAGCCCTTAATAATTGACTACAATGCCTTTGTCTGCTTTTACACAGGGCAAGTTTACTTGAAGCAAGTCTCGTCGATTCCCTTTTAAACTTGCTCGTCTGTTTACACACAGCAAGTCTGTGAGCAATTTTGTATGTCAAAACCTAATAGACGCCATATTGAAAATGAGAAAACAAAAGAGAATTGAAGAGACTTGCCAGTACAAGCAAGTGTGTACCCCTCTTCTTTCTTCTTGCCTCTCTCTACCATAAACTCTAGACTTGCGCAAGAAAAATTGCCCTGTGTAAAAGCAGACTTTTAAAGCTGTATACGATCATCAGATAGAACCGTTATTAACACATTGACTGCCACGTCGGACACATATGTGTGACACTGCACTATGCGGTTTACGCCACGTCGGACACATATGTCCGACACGACTTTTATTCTCTCTAGCCATGTCAGACAATAGTGCTAGATTTTAAGAATTTTTTCGATGTTGTCTGGAAGTTTCTCATCAAAACTGTAATCTTCACATTCTTCATCACTTTCAGAACTTGTACTGAGTATTTTTTCTAACTCAGTATCCCATAAAAAATTCCAAAGAAAATCCTGTGGCCCCCAGCATCTTATTTGCTGAAAGTGCCTTGGCAGTCAATGTGTTAAGCAATTGTACAATAAGAAAGAAAGAGTAACCAAATGCATAAACATGTATGTATGTAGTTATTATTTGCATGTATGTACTTATATGCATATGTTTTGAGTGAAATGGGACAAACAAAATGTAATAAATAAAAGGAAAATATCTATATAATAAATAAACAGTGGCGGCGGTAACATTCCCCCCCTTGTAAGCGAATTAGGAATCGATGAGCTTGACATCCTGAGTATTACCGACATCTAATACAGCTATTTTCGTTACGGGCCTCTCAAATATACTGGAACTGGTTCTGACTTTAACACGACGAACTTGACCATCTTTTGCGGTTGTTGTTTCAGTTATTACTCCCTTGGGCCAGTTGTTTCGAGGAAGCGTATCGTCCACTATTATAACTATATATCCAACGGATGGTGGCTTAACTTTTTCGAACCACTTCTTGCGCCGGACCAAGTTAGGACCATATTCACGAACCCACCTTCTTCAAAAGTTATTTGCAAATTTCTGAGTTTGATGCCATCGTTGTCGTAGATCGTAGTTAGTTTCACATAACGGTTTGTAACCATCTGCGGATCCGAGGAGTAAATGGTTTGGAGTTAGTGCGTCGCCACAAAAGTTAAGGGACGAGAGTTAATTATAAATTCAAATTCGCACAGAGCACTTCTCAATAATTCGTCGTTAAATTTGAAGGCAGGGCACATTGCGTAAAGAATAGTTTTCACTGTACGTACCAACCTTTCCGACGCACCGCCCATATGTGGTGCCGCAGGGGGATTGAATCTCCACTTTATATCGTCGTGTTTAGAGAAGACTTGGTGTAGGTCGAGATTTTGTTTCTCCTCGTGAAGAACTCTTTCAACAGATTTAAAATTTGTTCCGTTGTCGGTGTATATCTCTTTCGGAGAAATGAAATTTTGAATACACATGATGCATGAGCTCGTGTCAAGGCTGTGGGCGACCTCAATATGAATTGCTCGAAGTGTCAAACATGTAAACAGAACACCCCATCTTTTTTCTCTGCGCCTGCCTACTGCTACATATAATGGTCCAAAAAAGTCAATACCTACGTATGTAACTTGGGGGTTACACGATCAAGTTTTGCCTTTCAAGTTTTAATACACTCACACTTTTTTACTAATACACTCACACTTTTAAGAATTGAAACGAACTTGCATTCAATTTCACATTCAAGTTGGTGTTCAATTTTTCATTCAAGAAAACAGCTGATTACATTTTTATGTCCAATTTGTACTAAAATTGTTTTCAAGTTGCGTGCTGCCTACGTCACCGCTTTCAATTTTTATAAATTTTGACAAACAGTATATGTAAAAGACTATCAAGAAAAACTTGATCGTGTGGCTGCAGTGTAAAAGGGCGTTCGAAGATGTCAAGTCTTGCTGCTGGTAAAGGTGCAATTAATGGCGGCAATGACTGGTTCTTACATCGTTGACAGTTGGATCGCACACTCTTATAAAGGGTACTCAACTTGGGAATGTAAAATTTTGATTTAATTTTGCATAGTGTTGCTTCGTGAAGACAATGATAAAAATTCTCGTGGTAATTTCGGACCAACAAAAACGTAATATAATCACTATGTGGCAGAATAATGGCGTTGTTACAATTTAGAGATTCAACTCTACCGCAAGCGCGAATGATTTCGTAATCATCTAGGAAAACATTGAGCTGTTTAAGTTTACTTCCAGGGTGTATCTTCTTATTATTTCGTAGACACCAAATTTCTTCTGAAAATTCTTTGGCTTGGGCATACTTGAACAAAATATTTTTCGCCTTTTGTATATATTCGAACCGCATACCATCTGGTATTTTACTTCCACGGGTTTTAAACTTTAATTTTTCAATATATAGTAGAAATTGCGAGAGTGCCATGTTTAGAGGCTTCCAATTTGAGAAATATTCGATATTAATAGAGAAACTGCTTAATTTATCAATAATCAATAAATGATTTCGTATTTCTTCATTGTTGGGGCCTCCTAGGTCTGTACATTTAGGCAACATATTCTTATCACCTTTCAAAAATACAGGACCTGCATAGTCCGCAGGGTTTAATTTGGACGGCACCCAACACCATTGCGTGACATTAGTAAATTCTAATATTTCGCCAACTCTATACATAACGAATGCTTTGAAGTTTTTAGGGTCTATTGTGTTGCGGGTGGGATAGCCTAACCTGTCTGGCAGCTACGCCACTGGCGAATGAGGGAAGGTTTCGTTACCCCTTATGCACCCGCCTCTGATCATAAACAAATTTTTGCGTGGGGGTACCATAAGGGAACGCTAGGGACGACACATATTGCTTCAATGTCCCTCAAAAGATTATAAAATTGTATATGGGAAGTGTGATGGGTAGATTCATACGCAACTATCGATATACACAAATGAGAACGAATTTAAACTTAACGGATTTCAAAATTGCTATAATGCATATAAGCTAATTGATTAATTGTTTAAACGATTACTTCAAACAAATTATCAACTACTCATTTCGTATAATAACGCAAAGAAGAATGAAAAAGTGTAGAGTACGCGCAATTTTTGTTGTTGTTGTTGTTGTACACGTGTAAATTGTCTACCTACTTCACATTATTTCATTATTACATAGAACATTCTGGTCTGAGTCATAGATATTAAAAGACGCACAATTTATACCTCGTTGTTGTTAAACCAATTTGCTTAACATATTATAGTGCAAATAGTGTTACATAACCCATTTTTTTAAAAAAAAAAGAAAAAAAAAACAATTTCTATTAATATTATTACTGATATTAATCAAAAATAATATATAAACACCGTACAATTATCGGTTGTGAGTAAATTGGGAAGTTAACATCGCCACTCCCGCTAACACTCCGATTCCTAGTGTGGATTCGAATTTCACGTCTTTGGGAAATCTTCAGATATCACTTTAAAACGGTGTACTGAAAGAATTGTAAGTACTTACCAAACATTAGAACTGTGACAGTAATAACTTCCCAATCTACCTTATCCCAACAGAAAATTGTGAACGGGCTTACCATCTGTACCCAATCCATAAACTCCTCCACCGCCTATATCCATTGGCATATATATTGGGTTCTAGTCGGTCTTAACCTAGAACCGGTCGTCATTGTTATATAACTTGTGGTGCCAACACAAGTATAGAAGACGATCTAAGAAACCAAGTGGCTGAGAATCCTAACGTTAGGAGTTATATGAACATTTATGGAGAGTCCCACCTATCATAGTACTATGAAGTTTCAAAAGTTTAAAAGTATCAATTAATACCAAATTTTTTTCATTAATTAATACTAACCCCATTTCCCAAACAATATCTTAAAATTTACAATTACCAATTTGAACTCAACCACTAACCATATGACTAAATCATTTTTGATCTAGTTTTTTTTTATCCCTTTACAATTTTGTTAAATTTCCTAATTAGAATCGCATATTGTTAAATCTAAAACCATATCCAATTATCAATAATTATTAATCCAACTTATATATATGGGGCATTTCATGTCAAGTGAACCAACTTTTGAAATCGATGTCTTCCGATCGGGATGAAATTTGCACCAAGGTTAGCTCTATTGGATAGTAACTCAGACACAATTTTTCAACAACATCAGTCGAGAACTCTCTGAGTTATAGGGGGTTAAAATTTTGACAATTTGGTCAAACAGGGGTTTTTTCTTATCCATGTAACTTATTACCTATTGTTCTTAGCAAAATGTGTCCCAAATAGTATAAATAGCTATTTCTTCGATCTTTCGAAAAAAAATATTTAAAAAAAAAAATAAAAAATTTTTAATATTTTTTTTCCGAAATCAAAAACTTTTTTGACTTTTTTTTAAAATGGGTCCTTTTTTTTTTTTTTTTTTTTTCTTAAAATAAAGTTTAGATATTTTCCTTGAACACCTACTTGGTCGCTTAGTGGGATGCGAGTGGGATATCTATCAAAATAAATATTTTGTAACTCAAAACATAAAATTTTTGACTTTTTTTGCAAAATCAAAAACTTTGTTGACTTTTTTTTTCAAAATGGACCCTTTTTTAATCTTTTTTTTTAGGTCAAACAAAAGCTTAGATATTATCCTTGAAGACCCTTTTGGTCGCTTAGTGGGATGCGAGTGGGATATCTATCAAAATAAATATTTTTTAACTCAAGACTTACAATTTTTGACTTTTTTTTTTGCAAATACGATTTTTTTTCCAAATGGGCCCTTTTTTAAAATTTTTTTTGTAGTCAAAAGAAAGCTTAGGTCCATTCCTTTAAGATATTTTTAGTCCCTTAGTGGGATGCGAGTGGGATATCTATCAAAATAAATATTTTGTAACGCAAGACATACAATTTTTTAATTTTTTTTTGCAAAATCAAAATTTTTTTCCAATATGGGCCCTTTTTTAATTTTTTTTTTGCTCAAAAGAAAGCCTAGGTCCATTCCTTTAAGATATTTTTAGTCCCTTAGTGGGATGCGAGTGGGATATCTATCAAAATAAATATTTTGTAACAATTTTTTAATTTTTTTTTGCAAAATCGAAATTTTTTTCCAATATGGGACTTTTTTTTAAAAATTTTTTTTTGCTCAAAAGAAAGCTTAGGTCTTTTCCTTTAAGACCTATTTTGTCACTTAGGAAGATGTGAGTAGGATATCTATTAAAATAAAAATGTTGTAACTCAAGACATTCAATTATTGACTTTTTTTTTGCAAATTCGAATTTTTTTTCAAAATGGGCCCTTTTTTAAAAATTTTTTTTTAGTCAAAAGAAAGCTTAGGTCCATTCCTTTAAGATATTTTGGGTCCCTTAGTGGGATACGAGTGGGATATCTATCAAAATAAATATTTTGTAACTCAAGATATACAATTTTTGATTTTTTGGCAAAATCAAAAACTTTTTTGACTTTTTTTTAAAATGGGGCCTTTTTGTAATTTTTTTTTTTGCTATAAAGAAAGCTTAGGCCTATTCCTTTAAGATGGTTTTGATCGCTTAGTGGGATGCGAGTGGGATATATATCAAAATAAATGTTTTGTAACTCAAGACATACAATTTTTGTGTTAAAACATTTATTTTGATAGATATCCCACTCTCATCCCACTAAGGGACTAAAAATATCTTAAAGGAATGGACCTAGGCTTTCTTTTGAGCAAAAAAAAATTAAAAAAGGGCCCATATTGGAAAAAAATTTTGATTTTGCAAAAAAAAATTAAAAAATTGTATGCCTTGCGTTACAAAATATTTATTTTGATAGATATTCCACTCGCATCCCACTAAGGGACTAAAAATATCTTAAAGGAATGGACCTAAGCTTTCTTTTGACTACAAAAAAAATTTTAAAAAAAGGGCCCATTTGGAAAAAAAATCGTATTTGCAAAAAAAAAAGTCAAAAATTGTGTCTGAGTTACTATCCAATAGAGCTAACCTTGGTGCAAATTTCATCCCGATCGGAAGACATCGATTTCAAAAGTTGGTTCACTTGACATGAAATGCCCCATATACATTTATCCCTTTGCTTATATCCCAATTAATTATTTTATTTATGTCATTTAATATTTAAATATAAAATTAGTTAATAACATTTTCTTTTAAAAATTACCAACCCAAATTATTACTAACAAAACTGCATACAAAAATAATTTTTACTGAACACCCTAAAAAAATAATTTAATAGTACTCCACATATCCATCAAATCAACAGGCCTGCTGACTACGTTGGACGAAAGATACTATGTAAGTCTACAAATTTATAAAAAAAAACAACCTCAATAGTATAATTTTATTTTGTTTTTATTTTCTTAATTTATAAATTTTGGAAGAATACTATTAATAACTGAGACATAATGAAATTTTAAAATAATGAATGAATAACTAATATAAGAATGAGAAGCAAAACATTCCAGTTATTAATAGGATCCCATACTCTTTTTATTTCCAATATTGTTTTTGCATTTTGTTTTGCGCTCCCTTAAATCACTTCAATTTGAGATTTAGTAATATTGTCTTGTTGTGATTTTATTTTGTTTCAATTCTTTTTCTTCTCAATTACAAGATCTTTTAATAATATCAAGGGAATGAACCCTATTATGAATTGTTAATCTATTATTATAACATCAAAATATGTAAATAATATGCAGATTTTTTTTATCATTTATTATATAGAAATAATATTGAAATCATTAATTATGAATTTTATTAAATTAATAAATGTCTGAAAGCAATATGTCTTGGTAAAATAATTTCAAAGGTTAATGAAAGGTAGAGACTAAAGTAGTAGTCAGCGAAATGGGCTGAATGAAAATCATGGTCATCAGCATGGATGGGTGGGAAAAAACGACCTTGGGGATAATTTACATCTTAATCCCCCATAACGAGCAGAAAGATCTCTGTCTAATTTAATTATATTTCACCTTACTACAATATTTCTTTTTTTTTATGTATTACTGCACACATTTAACATTTTTTTTAAATTATCGTAACACAAACCGTCAGGTTATCACAGCCTACGCCCGTTCCACTGAGCTAGACTGAAGCATTGCTAGGTGTGCAGACCCGTGATAACTCAAAGTACAAAATCGGTTCGTTACAGAAATTTAATGGCGCCCAACGTGGGGCCCTCCCAAAGCTTACTTAAGTTGTTCAACATCTCAAACTTAAATTTTTTTACTATGCTAAGGCTCCACTTTATATTTGTTAAATTGTAGTAATTTTTCTCTATCACATCTTCATAAGTAAAGTTGTTCGGATATTTTTATTCTGATATCTAGATTTGATTATTACCGTTCTAATAAACTGTACGATAGTGGAGTTGGATTTGAAAAGTAGATGCAAAACTTGTTTCTAATTTACCACTTCATAATTGTATTTTTTTTTCTCTTTCTTTTTTTATTTAAAATTTGCAATCAAGAGTTTTTGTGTTTAAATTATTTGAATATTTTTGGATATTTTTGCTAAATGCTTATTGGCGTTTTCATACCGTTTATATTAGAATATTTAACTCAAAAATCTAATGTTCATCGATATAATGATAATTGAGATTTATTTTCTAAATTCTTTGAAGAAACTAACTCAATTATTACTTTATATAAATGAAAAATCTTTTCTTTTGTAATTATCTTTTTGAAATTTTTCTGCTCGCTAAATACATCGTATATTGTTTCATACTTATAATCTCTACCGAGTAATTAACCAAATTTCTTTTATATTTATATTTTTAAATCTATCAAGAATAGAATCTTATACAATTATTAATATTATTGTTATATAAGTACATCTACCTATTTTTTTGTCAGTTTTTGCTAAACAAATTTAAAATGACTGTTAACCACAGTCCTGAATCTCTAGGTGCTGAAGGAGTAGATTTGCCGGAACGGCCTACATGCACCATATGTAATGAAAATTTAGACATTGATGAAAAAACCGTTACTTCATGTAATCACACTTTTCACTCTACTTGTCTTACTAAATGGTTAGAAACCAGTCAAACTTGCCCCATTTGTAGACAACCTTGTAGTTCGTTAGACTTAAATTCTCAAACCTCAGTCCCATCTAAAAAAGAAATTTCTACTTCTCGCAACAAAGGTGCTGTACCAAGGCCGAATACAAGATTATATGCCCAACAGCATCAACGAGGGTTAGGATATTTTGAACAGACCCAATCGCCTGCACAAAGACGTCGTACCACAAATTTTTCAAATAACCAAATTTCTGAACAAAGGGTTCAACACCTGATAACTGAATCATTAAATGCATTTAAATCAGATTTTTCTGCTTCTATTACTGCAGAGTTGCGGTCAATGTTCCAAAATTTAAATATGGCCAATCAATCGAATGTGCCTAATTCGAGAGATCATAATAATTCTAATGTGCATCACTCTGGAGTTTCAAATATTCGAAACGTACATACCCAACCTCCGCAGGAGTGGCCGGAGGATAACCCATTTAGAGCCAATCAATCATTCGAACCAACAACTGCCCACAGAAGAAGTGGTCCCAATTTATTAAGTGTAAATTCTGGGCTTAATACCCTCGATACGCATAAGATTGCTAATTTAATTAATAATTGGCATATTAGGTACACAGGCTCAGAGGATAGTATTTCCGTAGACGAGTTTATCTACAGAATAAATACTCTTACTTCTATCCATTTAAATGGAAACTTTGAATTGCTCTGTGAGCATGTACACTCCTTATTTGAAGGCAAAGCCTTAAAATGGTTCTGGAGGTATCATCGTCAGTCAGATTCTACTTTAGTTTGGTTCGATATTTGTGATGCTCTCAGAAGACAATTTAAGGACACAACCACGGACTATGGTTTAAAGGACGATATGAGGCGAAGAAAACAAAATAACAATGAGAAGTTCGACTCGTTTTTAGAGTCAATGATGCATATGAGTGACAAGCTTAGAATTCCAATAGGAGAAACTGAATTAGTAGAAATTGTAGTACGAAATTTAAAAACGGACTTACGTCATGAATTGCTTCATTTAAATATCTCTGATTTGTCTACTCTTAGAAGAGAGGCTAGAAAACATGAGAAGTTCTTTGAGGACTTAAATACTCCTCTCCGACAAAAATATACTCGTCCACAAGTGTCGGAATTAATTCATGAAATAGAGCCACGGGAGATACCATGTGAAAAAATACCCGATGAGATTAACGAAATAGGTGCATCTATAGCAAAATGTTGGAATTGCGATGGTGTAGGCAGAATAATCTTCTGCTATGGATGTGGAGCTATAGATATGTATTAACCTACATGTCCCAACTGCTCCAAAAAGTCGGAAAACTCGTTTCAGGATGTACGTCCAAAATTGGTCGGACATCCTCAGAAACGCTTCCAAAACTAAATAATATTACCATTGTAGAAAAACCAGATTTGTCAAATTGTACCAGCATGTCTGAAAATATATCTCTGACTGAACCACAACCACTTAAATTTTTACCCTACCATAAACGATTAGAACAATATTAGAAAGTTAGAAACAGAATATTTTCCAATCCACCTATGTCTAAGAAGAGATTAAGATCAAAATTTCGTATGCGTTCTTATTGGGATCGCAGAAAACAACTTAAAAATGTTGTAGTTTCCAGTATTGTTAACACTGAGGGTGATTCTAGGCCATATATTAACGTAATAGTGGTGGGTAAAACTATATTATCGCTTTTGGACAGCGGGGCAAATAGATCCTGTATTGGTGGTAATTTGGCTAAAGATATTTTATCTAACATCACAACACTGTGCATTAATAAGTTCCGAGGGAAAGTAAAGACAGCTGATGGCCAAAGTCAACAGGTCGTGGGTTCGATCTCCCTAAATGTTCAATACAACAGCCTATCAGAAAACATAGAATTTTTAATAGTCCCAAATTTAAAGCAAAATCTAATCTGTGGCATAGACTTTTGGAATTGTTTTGGCCTTGAAATTTCATTACCCACCATAAGTGAAATTAGTACTGCAGATGATAGTTCTGAGGTCCTTAAACTTAACACAAATGATTTGAGAAAGCTCAACGCTGCTATCGCATCATTTCCCTCCTTCGAAAAGGAAGGTTTGGGCAAGACTACCCTGATAGAACACGTAATTGATACCGGAACCTCTAGGCCCATAAAACAGAGATACTACCCTATTTCCCCTGCCCGGGAAAAGGTGCTATGTCAGGAGATTGATAGAATGCTCCAGATGGGGGTAATAGAGGTTGCAGAAAACTCACCCTGGTCATCACCAGGTGTTTTGTTGGTGAAACCTGGGAAGGTTAGATTTTGTCTGGATTCACGTAAGTTGAACGAAGTCACCACAAAAGACGCCTACCCAATCCCAAATATAGATGGTTTGATTTCTCGATTACCTCCAGTGAATGTCATATCCAAAATAGATTTAAAGGACGCCTTTTGGCAGATTGAACTGTCAAAAGCGTCTCGTCCAAAAACAGCCTTCACTGTCCCCAACCGACCATTGTATCAGTTTGTGCGTATGCCCTTTGGACTATGCAACGCCCCACAAACGATGTGTCGGTTGATGGACAAAGTGATCACCTACGATCTGAAGAGCCACGTATTCGTTTATTTGGACGATCTACTTGTGGTATCACATTCTCTGGAGGAGCACATTGTGCATCTGCTACAAGTAGCATCACTTCTGAGGAAAGCAGGCCTAACCATTAACATCGAGAAAAGTAAGTTTGGCCTAAGAAGTGTCAAATATTTGGGATATGTGGTAGGCAATGGCACTCTTATGGTGGATCCAGACAAGGTCAAGGCTATTTCAGAGTACCCCACTCCGAAAACTGTTAAACAATTACGCCAGTTTTTAGGCCTAGCGGGCTGGTATCGACGCTTTGTGGCAGATTATGCGTCTATTACGTTTCCTCTAACCGAACTCCTCTCGAAAAAGAAAAACTTTGTCTGGAACTCAGACGCACAACAGGCTTTTGAAACTTTAAAAAAATGTCTGACAACGGCCCCATTTTTATCTCAGCCGAATTACGATAAGCCTTTTGTCGTCCAGTGTGATGCTAGCCAGTATGGTGTAGGGGGAGTGTTAGCTCAATGTGATGAAAATGGAAATGAAAGGCCCATCGCATTCATGTCTCACAAACTGAATAGGGTCCAAAGGAACTATTCAGTCACGGAGCTAGAATGCCTAGCAGTTGTGTTGGCTATAAAGAAATTTCGTGCGTATATTGAGGGGCATAAATTTAAAGTGGTAACGGACCATGCTAGCCTCAAATGGCTTATGGGCCAAAAAGATTTAAGTGGGAGGCTAGCAAGGTGGGCGTTAAAATTGCAGGGGTATCATTTTACTATTGAACACCGCAAGGGTAGCGAAAACGTGGTTGCCGATGCATTGTCGCGAACTTTTGATGGAGAAGATCTACTTGTAGAGGCGGTAGATATAGAAACCTTACCCATCATAGATCTGTCTTCAAAAGCCTTTGATTCAGTAGAATATAGTGAGTTACGTAGGAAATTGGAGAAGGAAGGATTGCCACATTTCAAGATTGTAGATAAGTTTATATATCATAAAACAGAGTTTGAAAATGGAAAGGAAAATGATATGTTAGTATGGAAATTAGTGGTACCGAATGAACTAAGAAATGAAGTTCTAATAGCCTCGCATGATCAACCCTCAGCTTCGCATGGAGGGATTGCGAAAACTCTCGACAGGATAAAAAGGTATTTTCACTGGCCAGGGATGGTTGCCGATGTCAGGAGGTATGTCGCCAATTGTGAGTTGTGTACTACATCAAAAACCCCGACACAAACCTTACGTCCTCCAATGTGTCAAATGGCCGAATCGGATAGACCATTCCAACGTCTTTATGTGGACTTCATCGGTCCATTTCCCCGAACTAAGAGTGGCAATGTTGGAATTTTCATAGTCCTTGACCATTTTAGCAAGTTTTCATTTCTAAAACCCTTGCGAAAACTTAATACTAAACTTATCATATCATACCTCAAGGAAAGTATTTTCGATTGTTTTGGCGTGCCGGAAAAGATAATATCCGACAATGGCAGCCAATTCAAGAGTAAAGAATTTTTATCATTTTTGGGAAAATTTGGTATAAAACATGTATGTACCGCTTTTCAGTTGTTTCTCTGCAGTAAACCTTGACAAACATCTGCTTTGTGATGGGTAGATTCATACGCAACTATCGATATACACAAATGAGAACGAATTTAAACTTAACGGATTTCAAAATTGCTATAATGCATATAAGCTAATTGATTAATTGTTTAAACGATTACTTCAAACAAATTATCAACTACTCATTTCGAATAATAACGCAAAGAAGAATGAAAAAGTGTAGAGTACGCGCAATTTTTGTTGTTGTTGTTGTACACGTGTAAATTGTCTACCTACTTCACATTATTTCATTATTACATAGAACATTCTGGTCTGAGTCATAGATATTAAAAGACGCACAATTTATACCTCGTTGTTGTTAAACCAATTTGCTTAACATATTATAGTGCACATAGTGTTACATAACCCATTTTTTTAAAAAAAAAAAGAAAAAAAAAACAATTTCTATTAATATTATTACTGATATTAATCAAAAATAATATATAAACACCGTACAATTATCGGTAGTGAGTAAATTGGGAAGTTAACATCGCCACTCCCGCTAACACTCCGATTCCTAGTGTGGATTCGAATTTCACGTCTTTGGGAAATCTTCAGATATCACTTTAAAACGGTGTACTGAAAGAATTGTAAGTACTTACCAAACATTAGAACTGTGACAGTAATAACTTCCCAATCTACCTTATCCCAACAGAAAATTGTGAACGGGCTTACCATCTGTACCCAATCCATAAACTCCTCCACCGCCTATATCCATTGGCATATATATTGGGTTCTAGTCGGTCTTAACCTAGAACCGGTCGTCATTGTTATATAACTTGTGGTGCCAACACAAGTATAGAAGACGATCTAAGAAACCAAGTGGCTGAGAATCCTAACGTTAGGATTTATATGAACATTTATGGAGAGTCCCACCTATCATAGTACTATGAAGTTTCAAAAGTTTAAAAGTATCAATTAATACCAAATTTTTTTCATTAATTAATACTAACCCCATTTCCCAAACAATATCTTAAAATTTACAATTACCAATTTGAACACAACCACTAACCATATGACTAAATCATTTTTGATCTAGTTTTTTTTATCCCTTTACAATTTTGTTAAATTTCCTAATTAGAATCGCATATTGTTAAATCTAAAACCATATCCAATTATCAATAATTATTAATCCAACTTATATATATACATTTATCCCTTTGCTTATATCCCAATTAATTATTTATGTCATTTAATCTTTAAATATAAAATTAGTTAATAACATTTTCTTTTAAAAATTACCAACCCAAATTATTACTAACAAAACTCCATTCAAAAATAATTTTTACTGAACACCCTAAAAAAATAATTTAATAGTACTCCACATATCCATCAAATCAACAGGCCTGCTGACTACGTTGGACGAAAGATACTATGTAAGTCTACAAATTTATAAAAAAAAACAACCTCAATAGTATAATTTTATTTTGTTTTTATTTTCTTAATTTATAAATTTTGGAAGAATACTATTAATAACTGAGACATAATGAAATTTTAAAATAATGAATGAATAACTAATATAAGAATGAGAAGCAAAACATTCCAGTTATTAATAGGATCCCATACTCTTTTTATTTCCAATATTGTTTTTGCATTTTGTTTTGCGCTCCCTTAAATCACTTCAATTTGAGATTTAGTAATATTGTCTTGTTGTGATTTTATTTTGTTTCAATTCTTTTTCTTCTCAATTACAAGATCTTTTAATAATATCAAGGGAATGAACCCTATTATGAATTGTTAATCTATTATTATAACATCAAAATATGTAAATAATATGCAGATTTTTTTTATCATTTATTATATAGAAATAATATTGAAATCATTAATTATGAATTTTATTAAATTAATAAATGTCTGAAAGCAATATGTCTTGGTAAAATAATTTCAAAGGTTAATGAAAGGTAGAGACTAAAGTAGTAGTCAGCGAAATGGGCTGAATGAAAATCATGGTCATCAGCATGGATGGGTGGGAAAAAACGACCTTGGGGATAATTTACATCTTAATCCCCCATAACGAGCAGAAAGATCTCTGTCTAATTTAATTATATTTCACCTTACTACAATATTTCTTTTTTTTATATATTACTGCACACATTTAAAATTTTTTTTAAATTATCGTAACACAAACCGTCAGGTTATCACAGCCTACGCCCGTTCCACTGAGCTAGACTGAAGCATTGCTAGGTGTGCTGTAGTGTATGGGCTGGTGTGTCTGTCAAACATCTGTTTGTTCATTGAACAAACAGAAAACAAAATAAACACAAAGAAACAAGGTGGCCAGATTGCCGGCGGCGCTGGTATGCTCGCGTTTGCCTGGCTGGGAACTCGCCGGAGGGGGTGGTCCTTGCCAGCAATCCGGATCGAAAACACACACTATCACAAAAATCATACCAGCAATAGTATATTTAAGTTAAAGGGGCTCAAAGTAGTTTCTCTTGTTTTTTTTCTTTTTTTTTTTCTTTTATTTCCCTGCGTACCTATCTACCGAACAATTTCTTCTCCTGGCTGATGTTGTTGCCAGGAGATAACCCACCCACTCGGGATTGAATCCCGCCATGACATCCTATCGTAAGAATGTCCCAAACTTTCCCCGCAAACAATACCTTCCCTACTTACCGCCGCGTTTACTGAATTTTAGTAAATCATTTTAAAAAAAAAAGAACTTGAAAAGTAGCAATTTCATTTAAACATTATAAAAGTTTCGGTTTATTAATAAAGAATGAATTTATACAAACAAAAAAATGAATTATTAACAAAATTTACTTTAGAAATAAAAATGTACAAAAATTTTGTTTTTGTTTAAAAATTTCAAATTTTAGCTTTAAGATTCAGTTTTAAAAATTTAGCTTTAAGATTTTAGTTTTAAATTTTAAATTTAAGATTTTAGTTTTAAATTTTCTTTTCTTAGATTTTAGTTTTAAATTTTAATTTTAAGCTATTAGTTTAATTTAATAAAATTTCTTTTAATAATAATAATTTATAATGTATCTTTTTAAATCTAGCGTTACTGCTTTCCCGCTCTATTCCCTGGCGGCCAACTAATTTTGCAGAAGAATCTCCCGGGTGAGGATAGGGTAGATGGATATTTCCTGTCAGTGACGTGTCTAAATGTCTAAGTGGTTCGAGGTACTATTAATATTTAGAATTCTCTAATTCCTTTTATTTATTTATTTATATATATTCATTTATAAAATTTTTTTTTTGTATAGGAGAATTACCTATATAGGATTTAGGAAAATCTTGGGTTAATTAACCTCGCGACTCACTGTTCCCTAGGCCAGAGCTCTAACCTAACTCGCGCACGCGTGGTTAAGGTTCACACGCGGGATGGACTTTGCGATACTTAAGACTTCCTATTTTTTTATATAAATATCTCACTAATCACCTTTTTTTTTTTATTTTATAAATATTTCTTTTTTTTTTTCTTATTTTCTTAAAGAAAAGGAACCGAATTGAACGTCCGTCTATATGTCCCGGTGTATTTCACTGTACTTCGTCGGAATATCACCAAATATACCCTAGCACCCCAGGCGTGGTGGTGCTAATGCTGCTGTTCCCACGATGGATGGAGTCCTGTTGAAGTGGCTGGCGGTTTCTTAGTTTTTTTTTTTTTTTTTTATTCTTTAGTTTTAAAATCATTTAGTTTCAAGACTATTTAGTTTTAAGATCCTTTAGTTTTAAGATTATTTATGAATTTTTTTTTTTTTTTTAACTTCCAAATAAAAAAAATTTACTTCAAAAATATAAAAATTGTTAAATAAATTTGCGCCACGAACTCCACCTTCTTCCTTCTTTGGCCAGTACGATCGAAAAAAAGAACGAATTTCACTATCTTTCCTTCCTCGAAACCTATCTTTTTTAGGAAAATGGCCGAGATTTTTATTTCAGCCATCTAAATTATATATTCTGTTCATTTGTTATTGTTTACAATCTTTCCAATTGTCAAAACACAAAAAAAAACTTCAAAACAAAACCCTTTTGTCATCATCAATTCATTATTAGCTCTTCTTCTTTTTTCTAGTAGCTTTTGTCTACAGGGTGCACACTACAGTGCAGACCCGTGATAACTCAAAGTACAAAATCGGTTCGTTACAGAAGGGTCTATTTGACCTGGAGCCACCACTCCTGCCACATCCCAGTGGATTTCTAATAATATTAATGGGAAAGGGCCTATTTCTCCGGAGCCACCACTTCTGCCCAAGTCCCAGTGGTTTTGATGTTAATTTGGGAGGGGCTAAATGATTTGGAGCCACCACTCCTGCCCACATACATCCCGGTGGTTTTAGTTAAAGTTGGGGAGGGGCGAATTGTCCTGGAGCCACCACTCCTGCCCACACCCCATTGGATTTTTGATGTTTATTTACCTGTAAAGAAAAGAAAAATATTATTTATTAAGGGATACACAATAATTCTGGAACGATACCTTCCACCACCTTGATTCCGCAGTCCAGAATAGTTGGTCCAAATCCTGTAAGAAAAAGTAAATATAAAATAATTAATGTTTACAATTATACTTACTTAAAATGCAGTACACAGCTGATAGCAAAAAAAATATTTGTAGATGTGTTTAGTTAGCTTAATAAGTATACTAAAAGGTAACAGAGTTGTATTTTCATTGAAAAAAATATTGAAAATTTTAAAATTATTCAAATTATAAGTTATGAATGAAATCAATCTGATGTTACTAAAATTGCTGACAGCCTGGTAGAATAAGGTGGAGTAGTATGAAAAGTGGGTGTTATAATGAAGCTGGAGAAGATGAAGGCCTAATAATAAATAATTGGGAAAAATCCGCCAACAATGTATTGGAGGTTTGGAAAAAAATAATATATTAAGTTTTCACTATATTTAATATATTCCCTATTGAAGATTAGAAACAGCGGGAGAAACATTTGAGTGTCCACATTTAAAATGCGGCGCGAAAATAGGAATAAATAGTGTTATGTTCTGTTTTGTCAAACATAAAAAGACTTGTTTTAAAATTAATAATTATAAAACGATGTTTATTATTTAAAAGCTACCAATCGAATAATACATATGATCAAATAAATTACGGTTAACAGTTATAAACAATGTATGTATTTAATGAAAGATGAGTATAAAGAGAAGATGATAAATACAATAAAACTGTCATCTGGTGGTAGAGTTCCCAACCACAACATCTCCCTCTTTAAGTTGTAAAATCTCTAAACCAATTCGGCTCCCGTCTATTGCGATGCGATCGAC
Source organism: Calliphora vicina (assembly GCF_958450345.1). Taxonomy (NCBI): domain Eukaryota; kingdom Metazoa; phylum Arthropoda; class Insecta; order Diptera; family Calliphoridae; genus Calliphora; species Calliphora vicina. The sequence continues at coordinate 78,670,146 of NC_088782.1, forward strand.
GTAGTGCTTGGTCAGAATGTTCAGGAAGAACTATTTCCTGATTGTTGACTTCTTCAGTTGTTTGTGGCACATATGCTTGCATATCTTGTGTAATTGCTGATGAAGAACGTTGCTCAGAAGTTGTAGCTGGTGAAGCAGAATTACGACCAGGGACGGTTATATCTTCTGGAATAGGTGTAGGTTCACTATTCGTTCTTGGTGTATTTTTATTTGGTGGACTGAGATCAAAAATGTCTAACCACGAATTAGTACTTCTTGAATTGCTGTGACGTAATCGCAATTGATTTGCGTGCGACTTCATGGATTTAAAATATGGAAAGGTAACAATCTCCACTTCATAATTAACATTTCCAATACGATTTTTTATAATTCCAGGTGCCCAAAAGTACTTATTGAGTTTGTAGACTTTGGCATAGACTTCAGTTCCAACGTTAAATTGGCGATCTTTAGCATTGTATTTACGATTATATTGTAATGAAATTTTGTCATTGTAATGACTAGAGGCTTGTTTTGGTTTTAGAAGCAAATCCATGTTGATTCTTACCTTCCTCCCCAAAAAAAGTTCAGATGGTGATTTGTTTTCAAATGCATTGTCGTTGTTTGTAGCACGATAGACATGTAGAAAATCACGAATATCATTAATTAAATTTGATGAATTTTGTTTCTTAAGCGCCCGCTTAAAAGTGTCCACAAAACGTTCCACTTGCCCATTGGATTGTGGGTGGAATGGAGCAGTTCGTAAGTGTTCAATTCCACGTTCCCTGCAGAAATCAAAAAATTCTTGTGAGGTAAATTGTGTTCCATTGTCACTCACCAATGCTTCCGGCCATCCAAAATGTGAGAAAAAATCGTTAAGACAATCGATCTCTGCTGCTGACGTCATCGTTTTTAGTGGGTAAACTTCTGGCCATTTGGAAAATGAATCCACCACCAATAAATAAGTTTTCTGTTCCACAGGACCTGCCAGATCAATGTGTATACGTTGCATTGGCCTTTGTGCAGTTGGCCAGGGATGAAGATTAGTTCTTGGTGGAGCTTTTGCTGTGGATGCACAGGTTGTACATTGCCGTACTAACATTTCCACATCTTTGTCTATGTTTGGCCAATAGACATAGCTTCGGGCAAGAGCTTTGGTACGAACTATACCTTGGTGACCTTTGTGTAACTGCTTAAGTACACGTTGACGTAGACTATTTGGAACCACAATTCTATGTTGATAGAGAAGACAATCATCAACAACACATAATCCATCTTTACGGAAATAAAATAGCATCTCTTCTTCAGATTTTGTGTGCGGCCACGAACTTTTAATGTATTTTATTACGTTTTGTAGAGTCTCATCGTTTTGAGTGGCTGAGCGCACCATGTTGTATGTGATGGGTAAAACATCGATATTGTTTTGAACCAAATATTTCACTTCTGCTTCCAGTGTTGCACAAGCAATTATTACGTCTTCTTCTAGTTTTTGGTTTTTGTTGATTAGTCGCGACAAAACATCTGCGTAACCAAATTGTTGTGTAGGGACATAACTTAAATCAAAATCGTATGACATTAAAGTTAAGGCCCAGCGCTGCAATCGACTAGCTGTGTGTGTTGCTATACCTTTCTTACTGCCAAATATAGCCAAAAGAGGTTTGTGATCGGTTTCCAGCTTGAAACGACGGCCATACAGCATTTTGTGAAATTTTTTTACTGCAAATACGAGTGCCAAACCTTCTTTTTCAATTTGTGAATAGTTGCGCTCTGCCGGCGTCAATGAACGCGCAACGTGGTATACAGCTTTCTCAGAACCATCAGAGAATTCGTGGCAAATGTAAGCACCAATGCCCACATTGGAGGCATCTGCAGCCACCTTAATTGGAAGACTTGGATTGTAGTGTGTAAGCATAAGTTCAGAAGACAAAATCTCCTTAAACTGTTGAAATGCTTCTTCACAAGGCTTAGCCCAATTCCATTCAGAATCGCGTTTTAAAAGAGCGTCCAATGGTGCTCTTAACTGTCGCATTTTGCGTATAAATTTGCCATAGTAGTTCACTGCACCCAGAAATGACCTTAGTTCTGTGATATTTGTTGGAGCTGGCATTTTTAAAATGGTTGAAATTTTACCTGGATCAGGTTTGATGCCGGTACCATCGACTTTATATCCCAGATAGGTGCAGCTACGAGAAAAAAAACTACATTTGTCAAAATTTACAGTAAGATTATACCTTTCAAATCGTGAAAACACTTCATTGGCTGCTTTTTTATTTTCTTCCATTGACGGCGTTGCTATGATGACGTCATCGAGATACGGATAGGCATATTGAACTCCAGACAAAATTGTATCAATTGCCTGTTGAAAAGCGCCAGGAGCGGATTTGACCCCAGGTGCAAGCCGGTTGAAAGTAAAAAGACCTCTGTGTGTATTGATGGTGAGCATCTCTTTTGTGGAATCGTCAACTTCAATTTGCATGTATGCATCGGTTAAATCTATTCTTGTGAAGATTTTGCAGTTGCTGAAGTTAACAAAAATATCATCAGGCAATGGAAGAGGATAGGTGTGCGTTTCCATGCATTCGTTTAATCCGGTAGAATAATCCACGCATATGCGAACTTTCCCATTAGCCCTTTTTACAACAACAATAGGTGCAGCCCATCTGGAGTAATTTACAGGTGTAATGATATTAGCCCGTTCCAGGCGGTGAAGTTCGTCATCTACTTGTGGAACTGCTGCATAAGCCACCGGTCGTTTTGGTTTAAATACTGGTTTAGCATCAGCCTTTACTTTTAAATTTACTTTGAAAGTAGAACAATGACCGGGCTGGCTGGCGAAAACTTTCGGAAATTTATTCTTGATTTGCTGAACTTCCGAAACACTGATGTTGTTGCAAATTGATTCGATTGGATAACTCCATATACCAAGTTGGTCCATTACATCAGCACCCATAATATTCAAATGTTATTAGCTTTTCTTTAAACATTACCTCTGCTTTACACTGACCAATTAGCTTGAGAACATTACCTGACGCGTCTCTTGGTGTTTGTGATGGTTGAGTGAGGTTAGGTTTGTTTATTTTCGACCACATCATTTTTGATATTATTGTGATGTCTGCGCCGGTGTCAAACTGCAAACGTTGTTTTACGCCTTTAATTTTAACATTGATGTGTTTTCTGTTTGCAGCGACGCTGTTTACGGCATGTAAATTCGCTTTAAATTTTGTAATATTTGTTTATATTTCTTGTCGTTTTGTTGTGTGCGTTGTGAAGAGAAACTTGAACAATACCCCTCTTTGTGGAAGACTACTCCGCATTGTTCACACAAGTGCTTAGTGTATGTGCAATTTTTAACGAAGTGCATCGCGCCACACTGCCAACAAAGCCTTTTCGGTTTTTCACTTGTATTGTGCTTTTCATTTGTATTGTGTTTTTCTCTTAATTTACCTTTGTACTCTTTTGATTTTACAGCATGTACTTTTTGTTCAACAACGGCGGCATCTCTTTTTAAACTTATTACTCATGTACTTCGGTAACCATTTTGTCAATTGTGTATGCTCCCTCTGTGTCTCCCTCCAAAAAGTTCAAAAGGCGCGCTCTGATGTCGGCGTCTTCTGCGGTTTGCAAGCCACGAAGAAACATTAGACACTTAAAATGGTTTTCTTTTAATTTGCCAAACTCAAAATTATCGCAATTACGATTTACCATGGCACCATATGTAACAAAGTCGATACCACCACTTTTAGTAAATTGAAGACAATTCATTCGTGCGCTAAAAAGGGACTCCTTTCTTCCAAAGATTGTTTTCAATGTAGAAACTGTCTCCCCGAAATCCAGATCACGAGGCACTTTAGGCAAAATGTAGTCGGCATACTTGTCAAATACATCAGGTTCTAATTTTCGCAAAACTAACCTCACTTTTTCAGCATCCTTTAATTTGTCGGCATCTTCACCAAAAAGATGTTCATAACGAGAGTACCAAGCCTCAAAAGTTTGGTTAGAATCAGCATTATACGCAAATTCCTTTATATTTTTGGACAACATACCCATGACGGTATCAGAGCTTGTTGACGGAGCATCCGATGTCGTTGAATCACTTCTAGACATTGCTACTAAATGTTCCATTAACCTTTGCTGTTGTTCCTTTTGAATTTGCTGCCGTTGCAGTGTTTCTTGTTGTTGAGCGAGAATTTGTGTTAGCGTTTGATCCATCGATATTTTAGTGTCTTATTTTTTTAAGAGTTAACAAACATTTTAATAAAAAAAAACTATCACAACCGACAATATTTATTAAGCGTGCTTTCTTTTTTTTTATATTAAAAAAAACTATCACTCGTCGCCACTGTTATGTTCTGTTTTGTCAAACATAAAAAGACTTGTTTTAAAATTAATAATTATAAAACGATGTTTATTATTTAAAAGCTACCAATCGAATAATACATATGATCAAATAAATTACGGTTAACAGTTATAAACAATGTATGTATTTAATGAAAGATGAGTATAAAGAGAAGATGATAAATACAATAAAACTGTCATCTGGTGGTAGAGTTCCCAACCACAACAAATAGTTACTTTGTTGGAAAGGAAAATAGGCGGCAAAGAAGTTGGAAGTATATAGAAGAAATAAAATGATAGGAGATATACCTTGAGCTTAAGAGTATGAATTTACAAGTCTTATGGCTATGAACATACATATATCGAGTGTGTGGTAAAGCACAAAGAAAACCCTATAAATTTTTGTGAAAAAAACTAAGTTTAAATAATTTTTTTAATAAGAAAAAAATAAAACCTGGCTATTCTCACAATCCCACAGAGGAATATACTGGGACCAAGTAATATATTGTGTCCAAGGAGGAAATTGTTCTATGGTATGAAAAGGGAAAAGGACAGCCATAAGAGGAATAGCCAGGTAACAAATTTATTATAAATTGAAATAAAATCCCGAGACTACTGAATTTTTAATATGTGAAGAGAAATGTAGCAGAAATATCTATAAAGTATCAATAATTGAAAAATAAAAGTAATAGCCACTGAAGATTAGAGTATATAAAGCATTTATTGTCCTAATTGAAAGTATACAAGATAATTTAAAGATACATTGTATTAAAAGAAAAGGGTATAAAAAAAAGTGCCAAATATAAAAAAAGTAAAAAAATAGCTATTGTAGAATTAAGTACTTTTTTAAGATAGATTTAATATATATGAGTTGTGTAATTGTGTGAAAATATTGTGTCTTACGTGAGTGTGTTGTATCTGTGTTAGAAAAGAAAAAAACAAAACAGCCTGAAAAGAAAAAATCAAATATTAATTTGTATATATAGTGAGTCCCCGAAAGAAAAAAACTGTTATTCCATTAGTGCTCAAATTAAAAGCGGAAAAAAGCAATAATTAGCAAAGAAAGATTTAGGAAATAAATTGGATTAATGAACTTCAGGGAGCTCCTTTAAGTTTCAAAAAATTGAAAACCATAGTAGTAAAAATATAAAAGAAAATTTAATAATTTGAGCTCTAAAAAAAATATATACTAAGGCAAAGATTAAAAATTAGAAAAGTTATTTGTTTACTTATAGTGAATTTAAACATATATATGCAAATTAGAAAGTAACGGCTGAAAAAAAATAAAACAATAAAAAAAAGATTATATAGATTTATCGTTAAGTTTAGTATTATTATTGTTATTTTTTTTATTTTATTAGTATAAAAAAGGAAATAAATCGTTAGTTTAATATTATTTTAAATTTTAATAAAAAAATGTTATTGTTTACAAGTTAAAAAAAAAAACAAAACAAAATATGTTGGCTTAAATAATTGAGGTTTGGGCAATGGTAGATCGGTAAGTGAAATCAAGGTCAGGTGGGATTTGGGGTTGAAAACCAAATTGTAACGGACAATTTCTTTTTGACAAGGTTGGGAGGGCAAATAATGGGAATAACATCTATCTCATCGTAATGGTCATTGTGTTTGTTAATCTATATTTAGGTTCGTTAGTTTCAGTTTTCAAATGTTTCTTTTTTTTCATGTTCGGATACGCGTCAGGCGAGAAGGGTTGGGACCTCCTGAGAGTCATCGAAATAAAAGAGTTAGTCGGAAACCTCGCTTGTGCAACCGGTCCATAACAATTGAAAGCCATTTAAGAACTGTTTTTGAGTCAGACCAAAAGAAACATTCCTCACAGTTAAGGCGCGTTGCGCTACGAATTTTTGAGGCCAGTCTCGTTCCAACTTGAAGCTCTAGACGTGGTATAGATATGGGCTTTAAAGGGGTGACTTCTGACTTGTCTGCAACAATTCGAACATCGACGTCATCATTATGCTGGATTCTGAAGCATATGCATTTTCACCGGCATCTACGAATCATCTAGCTGGACATTTACCGTTAATTTCAGCACTTAGAGTAACATCGCGGGATGACGATTGATGATATTTTGACCAAATTACCAAGCCATGTAGACCATTTCGGAAGAAGATCTTCCTTTAATTCATCGTCCCATTTTATACCTGACCGCCATAAATCTTGTAGAAGCATTTTGAGACCAATAGGGAGACGAAACCCAGGGGGTCGAAAATCGACATTAGGACTTGAAGGACTTCCCTTTTAGTAGGGACCACATGCGGCTGGAACACATCTCTTCGAAGCCTCGAAAATCTAGAATTATATTGGAAAACGTCATTATTGGATTCCCAATACATACCAAGAATTTTTTCTATTGCTTTAAACGAGGTCTGAGTTGCTGAGCCATCATCACACAGGTGTTGTCTTAATTGCGCGGAATTAGTAACCCAGTTTCTCATATCAAACCCAGCAGCTGCATGAATCATTCGAACTTGAATCGCCAGTTCCTTCGCCTCTTCTTCGGCGTCCACACTATCGATAAAATCGTCCATATAATGATAGCACTGTATCGATTTCACAGCGCGAGGGTACATGTTCTTAAACTCATTTGCGTTTCTATTTCTAACAAAGTGAGCGATGCAGGGTGCGCAGCTTATACCAACGGTCAGGGCCTTCATTACATAAACACATGGTCGTGGAATAATGTTGCCATTTTCGAACCACAAAAATCGCTGGGCATGCATGTCTTCGTCCTTAACATTTATACGATGAAACATTTCTGCTATATTACCACAAATCACTATTTGTCCCACACGAAACTCCATTAAAATGTTAAAAAGTGACGTAAGTAAATTAGGACCACAAATTAAAAAGTCTTTTAGAGACTTATTATGCGACTTTGCTGCTGCATCCCATACTAGACGAACTTTAACAGGTTTATTCGGATTTATGGCAACAAAAATTGGAAGATACCAGGTACGACCTTCATGAGAAAACATTTCTGCCTCTGATACCCTTCGTGCATAACCTTTGGAAATAAGTTTATCGATTTCCGATTGCATAGTCTGCTGTAACTGTGGATCTTTATTGAATTTCTTTTGGAGACAATTTAGGCGATGACAAGCGACTTCATAACTCTCTGGCAATTGTGGGACTTCGTCTTTCCAGAGTAAACCGACTTCAAATTGTTGATTCTTCTTAATGGCGGTAGTTTCAAGAATTTGCATAGCTCTGTTGTTCTCCGACGACAAACTGTTTTTCTCTTGAGGCGTATCTAAGCCAAAATATTCATTCACTTCATCATGTAGATTTCTATATTGAGTATCGCACTCACATGTGTGTATATTTAGTGTAGACAATTAATTTAAATCTGTGCAACTACCTTGCAGGGTCCATCCCAGACGAGTCTTTGTTGCTGGATACTTCTATATTAATTTTTACAGAATCGTTTTCAGATCGAGTTGTATCGCCAGTCCAACGTAGCTCCAAAGGTTCTTGTTTGTCGGTAAGACCTAATTTATCGAAAAGGCTTTGCTCTATTAAGGTCACTGATGAACCTTCATCTAAAAATGCGAACGTCGTCAAAGAGCCACCATTCCAATATAGACGAATTGGGAGAATTCTGAAACACTGTTTGTCTTGACTACGGTCGTTGTGTGCATTTACACTTCCACTGCGCCCTTGAGTTGCTACTTCAACAGGATTAGATGATATTGTATATTTATGTAACAAAGGATGATGTTTTGCCGCACAGTTGCTGACGTCACACAGCTTTTTTGAGAAACACTTTCGCCGATGGGAATTTAAACACTGGCGGCACAATTTATTTTCGTTTACTACTTTCCACTTGGCATCTAAATTCAAGGACTGGAATTCACCACAATTCTGTATTTTGTGCTGCTCACTTTTACAAAAGACACAAAATAATTTGTTGCTGTTTACAGATGCGGTCTTTTTACTACCTATGGGCGACACGACTTGGCTAGCTGCGCTGAATGATTTTACTACTGGAACTTTGTCATCCTTTATGTGCATTGCCCAACTCAACTTATGATTGTTGGGTAATTTATCAACTAAAGTTTTAACCAGAAGTGGATTATTTAAATGAGCCATTAAATTACACGCCTCCATAGTTGAGCAAATATTTCGTATGGTGAGTGCATATTCGATGATGCTGTCGAGCCTGTCCATAAGTGGAGGAATTTTCGTTGCTTTCTCTATCATACTATCTAGAATATGTTCTGGGCGACCGAAACACATTTCAAGTGTTTGTATAATTTCACTCACCATAGATGGAATTAGCAATTTGCTTTTTACCAGTTCCTTGGCACGACCCCGAAGGCACGACTGTAAACGCATTAAGTTTTCACCATCAGTGTAGCCTGCTATTTCTGTGCTATTTTTATAATTACTGATGAACAGGGGCCAGTCTTCAGGATTGCCATCGAAATTTGGCAACTCCTTTGGAATCACCTGTCTTGCTGCAATTTGCAATGCAGTTGGCTGGAAAGGAGACATGTTTAAAAAAGAATTTGAAGTTTGGCTTACATCACCTTGAGAAAGGATACTATATTTCTTCTCCAAATATTTTCTCTGTAGCTCTTTTTCTTCCTCCAGCATCTGCAACTGCAGTTGTGTATGTGATGACAAAAAACCGGATGACGTTGTTGGGCCACATTGGTTGGTAGAATTGTGCTGCATATATTTTTCACCTAAGTTTGTTGTTGGCAATACCTTTGCTGGAGCCATAACTTTTTCACCTAATACATTTCTATCACTGTTTCCCTGTTGTTGCATTGGTTGCGTTTGTGCTTTTTTATATGCACCTTTTTCAGGGCCAGCATTATGTTGATTAGGTGGTTGTACAGTATTACCCCATAACGATGGACCGGGCACATCTGAAAGAGGTCTACATATTTGGCTTGCGGGGGATGAGGCTGCTCGCAAACCTGCGGTGAACTCGGCAGTGGCATTAACGGATGGTAGTGTTTGTGAAGTAGCGGTGGATGCGCTGCTTTTAATAGCTACGGGCTGGTCGTTTCCACAGGAGCAATTCCAACTCATATTTGCCACATCACTATTTACTCCAACGATTTCAAAATGGAACCACTTATCACAGGAGTCACACTGCACCATGCGATCCGTGTCTTTTAACTCACATTTATTAGACCCCTTTCACACTAGACAATTTAGTTGCGCAAGTCTCTTGTGTTTGTTGATACCAGAGGTAATGTCGGGTTAAGGAGAAAAATATTTTACATGCTGTTTTGTTGTTGGGCAAGAGACTTGCGCAACTAAATTGCCTAGTGTGAAAGGGGTCTTACAAATAAATTTGGTTTGCGACATTTTAGTTTGTCTAATTTGAAACACGATTTATTTGTATATTTTTTAATTTTATTAAAAACACGAAATTTTTTTTTAAAGAACTGTGGCTTCCGAGTTTGATTTAATTAAGAGACAACTTTTAAGAGCAACAAATATAAATTTACTTTATTTTCTTTACATAGAATTTTAACAAAGTATAATATTTAGCGATGCTTAAAAACAATTTGTTTTCCCTGTCTCTTCAACAAACTCAAAAACAAAAGCCCTTAATAATTGACTACAATGCCTTTTAAAGCAGTAGACGATCATCAGATAAACATTTCTGTATGTAATTATTATTTGCATGTATGTACTTATATGCATATGTTTTGAGTGAAATGGGACAAACAAAATGTAATAAATAAAAGGAAAATATCTAAATAATAAATAAACAGTGGCGGCGGTAACATACACATCAAATGTTTTGATGAATACCATACATTTTTTTTAAATGTCACGTATTCTGAAATAATAATTATTTTAAATAAAACCGCATTACTTTAATATTTTCCTTCAAACTAAAGATTTTCTTTTAGTAATTGCAAATATTTATATTTCTTAAATTATATCGTTTTCGGCCAATGGTCGATTGGGCAAAAAATTTTAAATTTGTTTTCTTAATTGTAACTTTTAAACCATGCCTTTAAAAGGAATTTAAGTTTATGACTTCGAATGATGTGAATTCATTTTTGTTGCCTCTTGCATCGGGAGTTCCGCAGAGTTCGATCCTAGGTCCTCTTTTGTTTATCCTTTCTATTAATGACCTGCCTAGTGTTGTTGAACCTTGTGTATGTAGGATTTATTTGTATGCGGATGATGTTGCCTTACTTTTTGACTGCGATTATGACTTTGTTGATGTTTTGGAGGGCAGTATTAATTTTAGCCTCCGTCTGTTTCTTAGTGGGCTTCATTGAACTCCCTGTCTATTAATAGCTCAAAGACTAACCCCCATATGCATAAACAGTTTATAAATTTATCAAAGGTTTATGAAACTGATTTTGTATGGAAATTTTGTTTAGTAAACCTTTGATAAATTTATAAACTGTTTATGCATATGGGTGTAAGGCGATAATTTTTAATCCTTTTAATAGATTTCATTATGGCTGAAATATTTCAATGGGAGGTTTGAGGATTGACATAGTGAATCAGGATTTTGTATCCCACATTAATATATTGAACGGAAAGAATTGGTTTACCTTACCTGGCGTTTACACATGCAAGTAACAGTGCAAGTAATTGAACACATTTATACGTTTGCACTAACACAATCACTATGCATGTGTAAATTTACACAATTGTGTTAGTGCAAAAGTATGAATGTGTTTAGTTTTTGCAACTGTTACTTGCATGTGTAAACGCTGGCAACATGTTATAACACCCAATGAAATAACGCCCAATTAGGAAAATGAAATAAGTCCCAATAAATTAAAACCCAAAAAATTAAATAACTCCCAAATGAAAAAAAAATAATAAACACCCAATTTCAATGAACTAACTCCCAATTAAAATTACAACGTAATTCCCAATATTAGGGTTTTATTTTATAATGAAATAACTTCCAAAAAAATATGGAAATAAAGCCCAATGAAATAAGTCCCAAAATAATTAAATAAGGCCCTAATATTTTAAATTTTAATGAAATATGTTTATTAGTGTTTCATATATGAATTAATCTAAATTTTTGTGTTTCGATGTTATTTGTCGACGCAATGCTTGGCAGTAATGGAACCAGCATCCAAATATTCTGGAACCTGAAAATACGTTTCTTATTGCCTTACGGAGACCTTGCTCATAGTCAGTTTTGTATGTGGCTGCATTGAAATTTAACACCTTTGAATTAAAATATTTAAATAGGTGGTGGTAACCTTTGCAGGATCAAATGTTAATGGAAATACAAGAACAAATTTACATTAAGATTTGAGGAATGACCAATCCTAAGCTTAATTAATGTAACAGAGACAAGTTTTGTAATGGAAAAAATAATAGTGCCGCAGGCGAGAAATATTTTGTAACAAAAATCGCGTCGATTTTTGTCACGAGTTCAAAGGTATTTTTAAAAAAAAAACAAACACAAACTGCGAAGTGTTTTGCTTGTCTGCAGATACACCCATAGTATATGGCGGGAATCGAACCCGAAACCCTCAAATTGATAGCCCAACACTCTATCGTCTAGTAGTCCAATTATAATGCTATTAAGCTGCATCAAGAATATTTTAAGTCGATCCTAACGGTTTCTAGTTGTAACACAAGTTTTAAAACTTTTAAAAATTTGTCAACAAATCGTTTTTATGAAAATGAAATAAAGACCAAATAAAATGAAAAATATTTTATATGAAGTAAACTCCAATATTTTTTTCTTTTTGAATTTACTTCATTTGGGAGTTATTTCATAATGAAATAATTCCCAATTTAAAAATGAACTAACCCCCCAAAAAATTAAATAAAGCCAAATTTTAAATTTTTCCAATTTTATTGGAACTTATTTCATTTTCCTAATTGGGCGTTCTTAGATTACGGAGACTTTTTTGTACTTTTGTACGTATTTTTGCCGGAGTATATTAAGTAAAGGTTGGCTTATTCCCCCAGATTATGTACCGTATTGGCCATAACTAAAGCACCCCCTCAATGAATTTTTTTCATATGGTATTTTTTTGTATAAAATCAAAGTTTTATTTTCATTTGTTAATATGTTTAGTATTGTTAAAGAAATACTTTCAAAGTTAACCTTTCTATAAGAGGTAACTTAAAATCAAAAAATATTTTAAGGTAGAAAATGAAACGGACAAAACTAAAGCACCCCTTCAAGGATATACTATAAAAAAAAATTTTAGTTAATTTTTTGTTGCAAATCCTTTGTTTTGGATGGCATAAGAACATCTCTTGGCATAGAAGATAATATGTTTTTATGGCGTTTTTCGATATTCCTTCCCAGGCTATTTTAACGGCTTTTTCACGATTTATTTTCATATTAACATTGTGCCACAAGTTCACAATAGGATTGAGATCGGGAGATTGACCAGACCAGTGAAGAACTTGAATCTTATTGCTGTGTAGCCAAGTCTTACAAACTTTGGAGGGGTGCTTAGGATCGTTATCCTGTTGGAAGGTCCCTATAATTGGCATATCTTCAATGGCATAAGGCAACATTACAGCTTTCAATACATCACGGTACATGAACCGATCCATAATCCCATAAATTTTATGATTTGGCCCAAATCCTTGACCAGAAAAGCAACCCCAGACCATTACATTGCCTCCTCCATGTTTAATTGTTCCTTTGCAATACTTAGGATTCAGTCTTCCTCCTTTTGGTCTGCGTACACGTCTTATTTCAGCGGAACTTTTTAGGTTGTATTTGGATTCGGCAGGGAACAGTAGTGTCTTTAATTTTTGGACACTCCAGTCGATGTGGCCTTTGGCAAATTTCAGTCTAGCTTTCTTGTTCTTAGCTGATAGAAATGTTTTTTTGCTGGTCTTCAGCTGAATAATCGGGCTTCTACTACTCTTCTACGGATTGTTCTTTCGCTAACGCATAATCTTAAACTTGTTTGTACTTGAATAGCTGATGCTATAGGATCTATTTGTATTGCTCTTTTGATCAAGGAATCATAATATCGTGTTTTTTTTTCGCGAACGACCTCCAGAATGCACCGGAGATTTTCGACCAGTCTTAAGAAATTTTGAAACGAGCCTGGAAATAACTGATCTGTTAATTGAATATTTTTTACTAAATTATGAAGAGATAAGCCCGTCTTCCAGTCTACAATAACTTTAATTTTAAATTTACTGGAGTACTTGTTCCTTGTCATTGTTTTTTTCACAATAAACTGTATAATACTTAAATTTTGCACACTACTTCTTCCTATATTTGTATCTTATGGAATTTTTAAGTCTATTCATTGTGATTCCCGATAATTCACATTGCAAATATGCAGTACCGAGTCAAATTTTTAAACATCTTATAAGAGGGTGCTTTTGTTTTGTCCGTTGCGTTTTGAGTTTTTATATGATTTATCATTTTAAATTAATTTTTAATAAAATTATCTTTTTCTAAATGAATATTAAATGAACATTAACAATATTAGTTAATAAAATATATACAAAATAGATCCCAAAAAGGCGTTTTTATCAAAAAATCCATTGAGGGGGTGCTTTAGTTATGGCCAATACTGTATGTTGTTATTTTGGGTCCAGGATTTCACTACATTTTGTAATGCTAATTATTTTGTATTTTTTTTTGGCATTACGGCTGGGGAGCCATACAAAAACAAAAAAAAAATAGTGAATGAAAGATTTGTGTATTTTCTGAATTTGTGATTAGTTTGAATTTATTAGTATTCTAAGGCATAATTTTTTTTATTTATCTTTTAATATTCTTATTTTGGCCTTATAGGCTTTATATTACATATATGGAATAATAAATAAAATAAAAATAAATTACAAAATATTGTTACGAAATTGTACTTGAATTCAAATATAACGATTTTAACGGCTGATTTAAAAGTAGCATAATGCTTTCAAGTAACAGTGCTGTAAAACTGTAACATATCTGTGGGCATTGTTAAATAAAAGCTTTCAGTTGATTTGATTGTAAGTTGGCAACGCTGTATTTGAGTTCGAATAATCAGTTAAAGAACATTGTAGTGTTACGGTTCGGTTGGACTGGCGAGGTTTCCAACTAGCTCGTTGCATGTATTAACCTCAGGCAGGTCCCAACCCTCTCACCAGCCGCGAATCCGCACAGTAAACAAAAATGAGTAAACACTAAACTACACACAACTGACACTGAACAAAATACACCACATGAAGAATGACCAGGGACAGGTGTTGGTCCCTTTTCTCGCCCTCCCAACCTAGTCGCGATTTTATCCACATACGTTTTCCAGCGACCCAAAATACACTTGACCACATCTCCACTCACCTTTCCATCATTGCCTGTACCTTGCTAAATAAAAAGAAATTAGATTACAAAAATTGTTACATAATATTTATTAATAATTTTCTTAAATCTAAACGAGAATACATAAAATAAACAGAAATAACCAATACATACAAATATAGGATTTAATCTTCACCTCCTCAAATTTTCTTTTAGCCGTTACATAATTATTTTCAAGCTTTATTTCTTTCATTATCCATTTTGTGATTTTTTTCGTAATCATATTCTATTCTTCTAGGGCACAAATATTATGTTTAATTTTTAAAACTTTAGCGAGACTATTCTTTTTTCTACATATAAAGGAGCTCCCTGAATTGTAGTACTATTGGCCTGTCATTGTACAGTAATCTTTTATTTTCGCGGTCTACTTGGGCTCTAGATAGTATTTGAAAATTTTTGTTTTATATATTTCCCTTCAATTTTAACGGCATTCGAGGGACTAGTGTATATAACAAAAACGGACGACACAGACACATAAACTATAACATTAAACATTACACTTAGACTTGCCAACCGTCCCGTTTTCGACGGGACTGACCAGTTTTAGAGTCGAATGTCCCGTGTGCCGGCGATACTCTGAACGGGACGCCATTTGTCCCGTTTTGAAAAAAAAAACATAACTTTTTCATTAATTACCACAAAAAATATAAAGAAATCAAAAATTGGAAATACCAATAGACAAGAATGCTTTAATTTCTGAAATATAGTATTTTCTCAAAAAATCACTATTTAACAACATATTCTTACTCCATATTCATATTTTAAATTTATAAAAGCTTTATAAAATAAAATTTTCATACAAAATATTTTTTTTTATAAACCTTTAGTGCATTAACTTCTATGAGTTCCGAAAAAACTCATTCAATTATATATTAAACTAGCTGTCCCGGCAAACGTTGTTCTGCCATAGCTCCCACAAAGTTTGAAGACTCCCACTATAATAGTACTCCAGATATGCATTAATAAATTTTTACTTTGTATCGGAGGTGCCATGCCCATTGTTACTATATAGGTCAATTGTGAATCTAAACCATCCAGGGACTTACTCAAACACACACAACAAATTTCATCGAAATCGGCCCAGCCTTTAAGGAGGAGTTCAGTAACTAACAGACGTACAGAAGAATTATATAAATAAAGAAGAAAATAATGTTTACAGTATACATTCATGAAACATAAATGGCACGATACTCGTTCTAGGATGCTTGTACCTTTAGTTAAAGCTGAGTTGTTGGTCCATTCCAATTTCAGAGCTAAGATGTGCTAAATTTGTTGAATTTATTACTTCAAATAAAGATTTAATAAAAGCTGATAAAATTTATTAAAAATATAAATTCAAAATTATAGACTGAAATAATTAAACTTTATCGTAGTAAAATAAAAAATGTGAAAGATTTTATAAACAATTTTTTGAAACAAATTAGATAAAATTATAAAAAAATAAATTTTCAGACAAAGTTTGAAAATCTCGCAGTCTTAATTATCCAGATATTTAAAATTGACTATGTACTTTGTATGGAAAGTGCCACACCCACTGTTCCGATCCAGACCATTTTTAGCTAAACTCCGTTCAGTAATTAGAATTTGATTCATACTTAGTTTAAATACATTACAATTATAGTACTCCAGATATTCGAAATTATGTATTTAATTTGTATGAGAGGTGCCACGCCCACTAACACAATACCATATTCACCCAAACTATGTAGAATAGTAAGGGTGATATTAGGGAAATAATTTAAGACTTCCACTATTCGATAATTACTATTTACACTCTATGAAAGGTGCCACACTCCCTATTCCGATCAGACCCATTTATGGTAAGACTTCATACACAGATAAGAAATTGAGTCGTATAAAGTTGTAAGACTTTCACAGTAATAGTTCTCCAGATATTCAAAAATAACTATTAACTTTGTATGTGTCACGCCCATTTTTAGCCAAGATGCGCACAATTATACCGAAGTAAATTCTGCGAAGTTTTGCGGCTTTCACAGTTATAGTTCATCAGATATTCCATAATAACTATTTACTTTGTATGGGAAGTGCGACGAACACTTGAATTTTTAAAATAGCCTATTGGTCCATTCAGGTATAGGAGAACATACATAGCAAATTTCAAGACCATCGGTCCAGTGGTTTATTCTGCTATAAGTCACAAACAAATAAACATATTCCTATTTTATTTACGTTTATGTTTTTTTAAAGTCTAAAGTCTAGATTGCAGATCATTTAGTGGTGTCCCGTTTTGGAAATTTCAAAAGGTGGCAAGTCTAATTACACTTATAAATTCTTGGTTCACAATATCACTAGTTACACTTAACACTAACTTATAATTTAATATTTTTTTATATCTTTTGTTATTTTATCGTTTAATTTATTTCTTTAATTTGTATTTTTTTTTTCGCTGTTACTTTAATTACTGCTTAAGAGGTTTGGTATTCAAATCCTGCAGTACTTTGCCAATTATTCTGCAAAAAAACTCCCGTATTCAAGAACATAACTTGAAGTTCTCTGGCCAAATAGATTTATTTAAAAAAAATAGTTTTACCTGGCTATTTCCTTGTGTGGCTTTGGTGGTGGTCAAATGATATCCAAAAAGTATTCAGGACAATAGCCAGCTATAAATAAACACACAATCTAGTCTTACTGACACGAAATTTATTTAAATTTATCTTTAACTTACGTTTTCTCTTATTTTATCACTATTAATTTAAACAAGTTTCAAAATTAATACTGCCGCACTGATATATGTATGAGACCGTATCTAGATGTAACGTCTCTACTATTCGTCTCAATATTTGCTTATGACTTCACTGGTCTTCTATTGCTGTTTAAATCCTTATTTAATATTTTCGCGGATTTTCGCCATTTACTGGAAAATTGTATGTTGCCAATTTTATTTCACTATTTATTTATAAATATATAGGTGCGAGATTATATATATATTATATATGTATTTCCCCGACATTTTAAATATTTATCAAAATTTTCCCGCTTTGATTCCATATATGTATTTATTCTTGCGGTTTCCTATTTACATAAGGGTCCTAAAATCCCCTCTTTAGCCCTACACAATACTACCTATCATTTTCAAATAACAGGCTCACATAAATTTTAACAAGTATTGTATTTTCATTCATAATTTTACAATCTTTATAATTATCTATATTCAAATAGTTTTGAATGAAAATACAACACTGTAACTTTACACATATGTTTACTAAACACAGCCACTACAATTGAATATACAAACAGCTGACACACACATTTACATATACTAAGTACGACAATGAAGAAGACAATAGACACACATGAACATAAACAAAAGAAATAATTACACGAAAATTTAAATAAATGTGAAAAAACTAAAACACACATTAAGTGAACAACATAAATACAATTATATAAATTAAACTACTAAAACAAACAGAATAAAAACAGTGACATAAAAATAACAAAAATACTACACTTAAGTGATACAAAACAGATACAACATAAAACAAAAAAATCGGCCTAGGAATTATAAAAAGCCACCCGCAACAGTAGAAAGTACACCACAGATGGCGTATGATCTAGAATATTCGAACTTTGACAGTTAAAGAGCTTTCTAGATGGTAATGCAGTGTTATAAATAGTGGCAGAGGTTGCAGTCGTTAGTGAGTTTATCAGAGACGCTTTTCGAATAAACATCATCTAAGTGCCTTAATGTGTGTTTTCAAAGTAAATTCGTGTACATTATAAATTGTGTCTGTAATTCTGAGAATTTATAAACGTGTATAAAAAACATTGAGTGGCTATTTAATTCTGTTGTTGTTGTACATTTTAAAGAAATAAAGAGTTGTTACAATTTTCAAACTACTAAACGGCTTTTATTTGCAATCAAAAGTATCCGGTTTATTTAAAGGAAATAAAAGAGCGTTTTGAAAAGGTTAAAACGTAACAATTGGTGTCAGAAGTGGGATTGCAAAGTAATAAGCATGAAGTTTGAGGAATTGAAAGTTGAACAACTCAAGAAGGAATTGTGTAAGTTGGAGCTACAAACAGCAGGTAACAAGGCAGAATTGCAAAAGAGGCTTATAGACGAATTCAAACGGCGTGATATTGACATCGGTGCTTACGAATTCTAGTATAAGGAAGAAATGGAAGTTTCTACACGTTCAACAACAAGCAGCATAGATTTAAGCACAATGTTCGCGGCTATGATGGAAAAATGGAAACAGCCAACAAGAACCTGGAAACGAAATTGAACGAAAATTCGAAACAGCTTGCGGAGGTTAAAACTGAACTTCTAGCTGAAGTCAAAGAAGAATTTCAAGAAACATCTAGAGTCAACAATGAGAAACTTCTTGCCGACAATGAGAAACTTCGTTCTGAGGTTAAAGCTGAAGTCAAAGAAACTATTAAACACTTAGCGGAAATGGAAGCGAAACTTCAAGAATCTTCTAGAGTAACAGATGAGAAAATTCAGGAAATGTCTGAGGTTATTAACTGCAGAGTGGATGTCATTGATAAAAAGGTTTCGGACTTAGAAACAAAAGTGAATAATGTTCAATGTCAAGAAGGAGCAGTTATTAACAACAGAATGAATGAAATTGACAAAAAGGTGTCCGACTTGGTAACAAAAGTGAATATTCATCAGTATCAAGAAGGAGCGGTACGAATTATTCCAGAATCCTCTAGTAGAATAAAGGCCCCTAGTTTTGATGGCACTACACCATTTAATGTGTTCAAATTCCAGTTTGATACAGTTGCCATTAGAAACATGTGGAACAATGAAGAAAAAGCTATAGAATTGATTTTGGCCTTAAAAGGGAATGCAGCAGTAGTTCTTGAAAGCGTGCCAGCAAGCAACAGAAATTGTTATGATGACATAATGGATGCGCTACAACGTAAGTACGGTGGCGAACATAAAAAAGAATTATACCGAATGGAATTGCGTGGTAGAGTGCAGAAACCCAATGAGACGCTACAAGATTTTGCGTTGGAAATCGAGCATTTGCTACAGCTAACTTATCCAGGGGAGAACAACCCATTTTTGGACCATATCAAGATAGAGGCATTCGTCAATGGCATTCGCGATCCTGAAATAAAACATGCGGTTTGTGCTACACCTAAACCATCATTTGCTGAAACAGTCTCATTTGCACTGGTGCAAGAAACGGCGAAAATAATTTCAAAGCCGCAAATATGCAAGGTGCGCAATATCGAGGTTGTTGTTGAAGACGATAGAAATATAGTCGATGAATTAAAAAAGGTCTTGGAGGCGTTTAATGATAAGCATAGCAAAGCCAGAGTAAAATGTTATAATTGCGGTAAATCTGGTCATATTCAACGAAACTGCAAAGCACCGAGAAAACGAACCAGATCTGTTTCGCCTCCAAGAAACAACCAGCCGTCAAATCATCAATCGTCACAAGAATCACCTTTAAACTAAAACGAGCTATCACTATGGGGCAAGAGCTAGCTCCCACATCTGAGGGCCCCACAATCTCCATATCAGTAATGCAGCAGAAAAATAGCAATCTTACGGCTAGTGGATACATCAACGGTCAGAAGCACATTTTTACTATAGACACAGGAGCGTTGTAGTCCATAGTCAAGCCCGATTTAGTAAAAAACACAATTGAACCATTAAGTAAGTCTGCGCACAGCTACTGGGGAGCCAGCCACTGTCTATGGTAAAGTAAATGTGAAAGTAACCATTGCCAATGTTAGCGTCAATCATGTATTTATTGTTGCCGATATTGTGGATAAAGTAATCATTGGTGCTGATTTCATGATTACTCACGGCATTACTTTGGATATGGGACAAAAAGTTATGATTTGGCGAAATGTGGAAATACCCCTTGACGTCGGATATGAAAATAGGACTCAAGTAAGAAAGCTAGTTACCGTCGAGCATCAGAGACTACCACCACAGTCAGAAACTTTAGTATGGGCCTGTATGGAGGGAGATTGTGAGGACAACAGTTTGTGGGTGGTAGAACCAGCAGAAATAAAAAGTGATCTTATAACAGCAAAAGCCCTCGTTAAACCCTGCAACAACAAAATAGTTCCTTTAAGAGTGCTTAACCTGTCCAGCTCTGAAAAAGTCGTTAAGCCAAATTCCGAAATAGGTCGATGCACTTCAGCAGAGGCAGTAATCAATTGCGAGAAAAACCCGGAACATGCCAATAAATCCACCAAGAAACACGAGCTACTAGCGGAATATGTGGGGAAATGGGTAGGAGGATTAGCGCCGCCCGATAGAAATAAGGCCAAACAGCTTCTGAAGAAACATACCTCGGTCTTCGTCAAAGCCAAGGTAGAACGGCAATTGTAAAGCATCATATAAATACTGGCCAAGCGAGGCCCATAAAGCAGGCGCCCAGAAGCATTCCTCTAGCAAAACGAAGTGAGGGGAAGGAGTTGGTTAACGAAATGCAGCGGGATGGAGTAATCGAACCATCTTCAAGTCCTTGG
Organism: Calliphora vicina; assembly: GCF_958450345.1. NCBI lineage: Eukaryota > Metazoa > Arthropoda > Insecta > Diptera > Calliphoridae > Calliphora > Calliphora vicina. The sequence continues at coordinate 78,691,222 of NC_088782.1, forward strand.
AGCTCGTCTGTTGTGTTAGTTAAAAAGAAAGACGGCAGCACTAGGTTTTGCGTCGATTATAGAAAGCTGAACGACGTTACTAAAAAAGACAGCTACCCGCTACCAAGAATTGACGACACCCTGGACACATTAGTGGAACAAAATGGTTCTCCACATTGGACTTGCAAAGTGGTTATTGGCAGGTAGAGATTTCAGAAAAAGACAAAGAGAAAACTGCGTTTAGTGCTAGTGATGGATTATGGCAGTTTAATGTGATGCCCTTTGGACTCTGCAATGCTCCAGCCACATTCGAGCGTTTAATGGAACATGTGTTGAAAGGACTTCACTGGAAGACATGTTTGGTGTACCTCGATGACATAATTGTCATGGGGAAGACTTTCGATGAACACTTGAAAAACCTTGAAGAAGTCCTTAAACGAATAGCAGCGGCTGGACTAAAACTTATCGTAAAGAAATGTGAATTGTTCCAGAAAGAAGTTAAGTATTTAGGGCATCGCGTAACAGCAGACGGCATATCAACAGATGAGGATAAAATACGAGCCTGGCCTCTGGCCTCGTCCGAGAAATCTTCACGAATTGCGCAGTTTTCTAGGCCTTTGCACGTACTACCGACGATTTGTACCGAATTTTGCCAGTGTTGCCGCAAGCCTACATGAGCTAACGCAGAAGTCGCGAGCGTTCCTGTGGAGTGAATCTCAAGAACAGTTAAAGGAATTGTTGAGTACAGCACCAATTTTGGCATATCCCATCCCAGGGGCGAAGTTTGTGCTAGACAGCGATGCGAGTGGATACGGAATAGGCGGTGTGCTTTCGCAGGTCGGAAAAGGTCATTCGGCCGAACTACAGCCGAATACTTTCCAAGCCTGAGAGAAATTACTGCGTAACGCGACGTGAACTCTTGGCAGTATTAGAGTGTGTGAAGCATTTCCATAAGTATTTGTATGGTCAGCACTTCCAACTGAGAACCGATCATTCTGCCCTCAGGTGGTTGTTGCAATTAAAACAACCTGAAGGGCAACTGGCTCGTTGGATTGAGCGGCTTCAGAGCTATGACTTTAGCATCGAGCACCGGAAGGGTTTGAAACACGGCAATGCGGACGCGCTCTCAAGACGGCCTTGCAACGTGGAATGCAAGAATTGCGCAAAAGCCGAGAGAAAGGAATGTGTCATTGACGTTCGACTAATGCATATAGAGTCCAGTGCAGATTGGTCTGTATCGCAGAGAAATGACCCCATACTGTCAAAAATAATATCGGCAAAAGATGAAGGCCAGCCCGCAATGAAATATCGGCCGAAAGTCCACTGATGAAATCCTATTGGGCCCTATGGAATAGTCTACAATTGTTAAATGGCTGCTTATACCGCATATGGGAAAGTGCTGACGGTAAAACAGTGACAAATCTAATTGTTGTACCATCCTCTAAAATAAACGAAGTAATGAAAGAGTTTCATGACGGTACCAGTGGTGGTCATCTTGGTGTGACAAAAACCTTAGAGAAGCTAAAACAACGTTTTTATTGGGTGGGTTGTCAGCAAGCAGTAGCCGATTGGGTAGCCAATTGTCCACAATGCATAGCAGCGAAGGGCCCAGTAAGAAGAAGTCGTGGACAACTTCAGCAGTATAACTCAGGTGCGCCATTCGAGCGGATTGCGATGGATGTAGAAGGCCCTTTCCCTGTCAGTGATGCTGGAAACCGTTACGTTCTAGTGGTTATGGATTATTTCAGCAAATGGCCAGAGGTATATGCAATACCCAATCAGGAAGCTAAAACGGTTATAAGCGTATTTGTGAACAACTGGGTGTGTCGCTATGGTGTTCCACTGGAGTTGCACTCGGATCAGGGTAGAAATTTTGAATCCGCCGTATTCAAGGAAATGTGCGACTTATACGGAATAAGAAAAACCAGAACAACGCCACTGTATCCTCAATCTGATGGCATGGTCGAAAGATTCAATCGCACCCTGGAGGAATATTTAAGAAAAGTGGTCAGTGCACACCAGAAGGACTGGGATGAACACATACCAAGATTTCTATTGGCATACAGGTCAGCTGTTCATGACTCAACCTCTCGAACACCTGCAAAAATTGTCTTCGGGACAGAACTCAAGTTGCCTGGTGATTTAGAATTCGGTATTAAGCCCTCATCAAATAATGAAAACACTTCCCAAGAGCAAGATGACCTTAACGAACTTCACGAATTCGTACGCAGACGAATAAAAATGACCAGCGACAAAATGAAAGCCAGATACGATCGAGCAGCGAATTCTGAGGGATTTAATGAAGGCCAACTTGTACTGCTGTATAACCCACAACGCAAGAAAGGACTGTCTCCCAAACTACAAACCCATTGGGATGGACCATACAAGGTGATTAAGAAATTAAACGACGTGGTGTACAGAATACAGAAAGAAAAGAGCCTGAGATCTAAAATGAAGGTCGTACATCTAGAACGACTAGCTGCATATGGGAGAAGTGAATCTATGCCTATTCGGGACGAACAGGCTTAAGCGGGGGGCAGTGTTACGAAATTGTACTTGAATTCAAATATAACGATTTTAACGGCTGATTTAAAAGTAGCATAATGCTTTCAAGTAACAGTGCTGTAAAACTGTAACATATCTGTGGGCATTGTTAAATAAAAGCTTTCAGTTGATTTGATTGTAAGTTGGCAACGCTGTATTCGAGTTCGAATAATCAGTTAAAGAACATTATAGAAAGTACACCACAGATGGCGTATGATCTAGAATATTCGAACTTTGACAGTTAAAGAGCTTTCTAGATGGTAATGCAGTGTTATAAATAGTGGCAGAGGTTGCAGTCGGTAGTGAGTTTATCAGAGACGCTTTTCGAATAAACATCATCTAAGTGCCTTAAAGTGTGTTTTCAAAGTAAATTCGTGTACATTATAAATTGTGTCTGTAATTCTGAGAATTTATAAACGTGTATAAAAAACATTGAGTGGCTATTTAATTCTGTTGTTGTTGTACATTTTAAAGAAATAAAGAGTTGTTACAATTTTCAAACTACTAAACGGCTTTTATTTGCAATCAAAAGTATCCGGTTTATTTAAAGGAAATAAACCAGCGTTTTGAAAAGGTTAAAACGTAACAATATTCATTATTTCTAAAATAAAGTATTTGTTTACAATTTTTATTTATGATCAGCTGATTTTGACATTTATCCGAATTTTTCGCAAAAACAAAAAAAACGTTGTTTTTGCCTTTTTGTATTTGTTGCCGTGGCGCTGTCGCCTTACTAGATTCGCCTTGGTCGTACTCGTCCCAACAACAAATACAAAAACAACAGACATTTTGTTTTTGTCAAAAAATTATGAAAGAAGAATTCAAAAATAACAAATACTAGTGCTAGAATATACATAAGAATTGTGTATTTCTTAATACTTTAACACGCGTGTTTAAAATGTTGCATTATTTTTCACTTTTTAAGCTCTTTAACACTTTTTTAATTTTGTCACAAACATAAACTCAAATTTTGACAGTTGAGATATAAACTGCTGGTGATCAGCTAGGCTAAAGGCATAATAAGTTTGTAGCACAGATTATGATTCCGTTCCATAACGAATCAGCTGTTTTAGCTTACTTGGGGGTTACACCATCAAGTTTTGCCTTTCAAGTTTTAATACTAACACTTTTTTACTAAAACACTCACACTTTTAAGAATTGAAACGAACATGCTTTCAATTTCTCTTTCAAGTTGGTGTTTCAATTTGCAATCAAGAAAACTGCTGATTACATTTTTTTGCAGAATTTGTTCTAAAATTGTTTTCAAGTTGCGTGCAGAATTCGCTTCCAATTTCTGTAAATTTTGAAAAACAGTATATGTAAAAGCCTATCAAGAAAAACTTGATCGTGTGGCTGCATCGCGATGCATCGTTATGGGAAGTTGTATACATAGAGAAACATAGAGCTGAAACTAAAAAAAAACTTAAAGTAAGTAAGTAAATATTTATTGAGTCTTTTTTTCTTTCGATAACATGTGTTGTACTTAACTAAATGATAACATGTATATATAAATAATATAGAGCTATTGTTGTCGTTTACAGACAGATCATGAGAGTCTGTCAAAAGTAAAAAAATAAAATAAAACTACATAAATAAATAACACTTAAAAATGAACAAACAAGGAACTGTTAAAATATATAGCTAACAAAGTTCATTTTTCGTGGATACATATGAAAAATGAATATATGTATTTATATAAATAAATATCACAGAATTGTAAAATTTGATAAAATTTGTCTATAAAAACGACAGATCAGGTACATTGTATGAACTTAATAGTAACTTATATGGTTTACATAATGTATGTATGTATATAATTTGTAATTCTTATTTAAATTTACTTGTTAAATGTTTTTAGCCCCTGTGGGAGCCAGGCGCAGATTTGGGGTAGATTTGTGGCAGCATGTGATGATCAGGGTCATTGTCAAAGTCTTCATTAATAATACCTACTGGGAAGAGGGGCCTGACCAAGATAGATTATTTTCTAGTTCATAAATTTCATTCATTAGGGTGTTTTCATATTTGGCAAGTTTATTAATAAAGAGAATTTTTACAGAAATTCTTCCGCAAAATTGTTTTTATTGGTGAAATAGTGAACCAGATTGGAAACCCATATAGCAAGACTGATCTTAGTCACCTTGTAGAGAAACAGCTTGGTTGTTTGATGTAAGTGTTTATTATTAAATAAGTATGAAAACATCCCAGTTATTTGTTTTGCTTTTTGTAGAGTGCAACGTGCATGTGTATTAAACTTTAACATCTTGTTAAAAGAGATGCCTAGATATTTAATACTAGATTTAAATGGAATCTCGACCTCATCAAGAGCGATGCGTAACATTTTACTTAGAGTTACCACGGAGCGATGACATTTTTCGGACGGATTCCTAATACAAATGGCCTCTGATTTGCTTGCGTGGATTTTCATTCCCCATGTTTTGTAGAATTTATCAACATGAGGTTGAGGTTGATTTTCATTCCCCATGTTTTGTATCATTTATCAACATGAGGTGAGCTTTGGCATTATAAAGCCCCTGATATGGTGAGGCGCTGTGGGCATAAATTAAGCAATCATCTGCATAAAGAATTGCTGTAGAATTTTGAGTGGTGTGCGGGAAATCGTGAAGAAAGAGATTGAACAGGTACGGTGCAAGGACACTCCACTATTTACATATCCCAATGATTAAGAAGTACTCTGAATATGGACGGAAAATGTTCGATCAGACAGGAAACTCTTGATCAATTTAATGAGGTAAGGATCAATTCCCAATCCTATTAATTTATAAATAATTCCAGTATGACAAACGGAATCAAATGCTTTTTCTATATCCAAGGAAACATGTATATTTGCAAATTTGATTTCTCAAGTTATTGGTTATGTCACTGTGAAACTTTAAAAGTGCGTGCTGTGTGGAGTGGAATTTTTTAAAACCAAATTGGAAGGGTTTATGATAAATTCTTTTTAAATTTTATCTTTCAGGACATGTTCAAATATTTTAACAATATTACAGAGCAATGATATAGGACGAAAATCGGATAAAACCTCACTATTGCTTTTCTTTTTTATTGGAATTATTATCGCTAACTTCCAATCGGAGGGAAAATAACCATTGTTGATGCAGTGATTCATAATACAGGTAAGTAATTGAATTGTCTTATCGGAAAACTTTTTAATGATGTAGTTTGAAATCCCATCTAAGCCACATGATTTTATGGTATTGATATTTTGAATTATATTTCTAATTTTAACAGTGTCAGTAAAATGTTATGCATCGGGATTTGAAAATTTGTCAAACCTGTCATCAAACGAGAATATGTGATTTGGAATTACATCCATACAAGTTGAGATTCTTGAGTCAAGATCATCCACCGGCCGTTCTGATGTTGATTGGCGAAAAATTGAGGAATAGAATTGCAGGAAATTAACTGCAATTTCAGCTGGGTTTGTTATGACATTGTCATTATGTCGTAGCTGTCGACAAAAAGGGATTTTTCTTTTCTTGATACATTTCTTTAAATGCCGGGTTTGATATTTTGCAATTTGTTATTAATTTTTTGAGCTTGTTCTATTCCAACAGATTCTTTGATAATTATTTTAAAAAGTTGAATTTTTTTAGACAATATTTTGTACTCACTGCTAGATCTTTTAACCATTGATATTTTAATTTGAAGAGTTTTTTGGTTCTCTCCGAGAGTGGCGTTTTCCCGTTCTGAATTATAAATTTTTGAGAGTGAACTTCGTGAATTGAGGTAAATGTA
>NC_088782.1:78702500-78807000 GCF_958450345.1 Calliphora vicina
GGCGTTGTTGTTGTTTTTTATACAACTAAACTTTTGTTTGGTTGTGTGTTGGTTTTTTTTGACAAAAAATCAACAAATCGTATGTTTGAATGTGCATGCTTTGCGTATTTTGTTTTTCTTTTGTGTTTTGTTTCTTTTGGCGTTGTTGTTGTTTTTTATACAATTAAACGTATGTTTGGATGTGTGTTGGTTTCATTGTCTTGCGTATTTTGTTTTTTCTTTTGGTGTTCTGTTTCGTTTGGCGTTGTTGTTGTTTTTTGTGTTCTTGATAAATTTAGGATGCTGTAAGCTGAAAGTGGGCAATGTAAATACATACCTATATACTAATTATAAAAAATAATAATGCATCCACAACAAAGGTGAAGGGTATATAAGATTCGGCATAGCCGAATATAGCACTCTTACTTGTTTTTATTTATGTTTTTCACTTTAAATGAAAAATCAGGCAATATTATGCCAAATTTATGCAGGTCTACCCAAAAATAAATATAATTAAAAAAATGTATTTATTTGCGCTAAAAAAATAAGTCCGATCTTAAACAAAAAAATTACTCATAATAATGACACATACGAGTGTTGTTTTTATATTCACATAGCTTTTTCTACTAATACATTCTCACCACTGGTCAGCAATTTCTGGTCGAGACCTGTGGGAAACATGATGGCAACGCAAAAATTTATAAAAAAAATTATCTGGCTAAGCCTGTAGAGACAGCGTTAGGTTCACCGTCATGTCCCCCACGAAATAACTGTACAAAAAATTTTAATTTTAAAACAAAAAAACTAATCTCAGTCTTCAACTGTTTTGCTCTACTAATCCTAACATTCTTATATTTTAAATTAGAGAGATCGCGACGTTTACTTTCGTTGGCCGCAGCTGATGTTTTGCTGCATGGCCTGCCCACCCTCTTCCTTGGCAAAACCTGTGGCCCATCATATTAAGGTTTGCCCCTAATTTACCCCTACACCTTAAATTAAGTTCACACTTACCTTATTATTACAGCTCACTCCATTATGGTTCCTTTACATGGGCATATTAGAGGAACATGTGGGCCTTTAGGGGATGGGAGACTCGCCAATTGGGCACATGAGTTTGGTGTCAAAAGGTACAGGTAAAAGCGTCGGTTTGTCGTTGATACGTATATAAGGAGGTTTCGGTTTTTTGCTAATCAGCACTATCTATTTCTTTTTTCTTATTTCAGAATAAACCTAGCCTGAGCTCAAACTGAAGCCTACCCTGTCTTGGTCACCAAATATGCCAACCAATATAATTTGACAATAAACTATCAAAACTATTAACTAAACCAACGAAAGCTTTATATATATATATATATATATAATCTATATATATAAAAGAGTAACGTTAAGGTAGGGTCACACATGGCAAATATTTGACGAAAAAGACGTAACCACTAAATAAAATATATTTGAATTCTTTTATTTATTTTCAAAAACTGCTTTTACTTAAGACAATTCAAAACAAATATTTAGTTTTATTTTAATTGATGCTGTTTGATCTTACAAAACACTCGTAATAGTAAACACGTCAAAAAAATTTATGCTATAAAAAGTGGTTACGCTTTTTTGAGTAAATATTTGCCATGTGTGACCGTACCTTTACTGACTGACTGACTGACTGATTCATCATCGCACAGCCCAAACGGCTGAAGCTAGAATCACGAAATTTTAACTGTGGGTTCCTCCCTCCCCAAAACGATCCGATAAGAAGGGATTTTTGGAAATTCGAACGTTTAGGGGGTAAAAAAGGGTAAAAACGGGTAAATTCGGTAACCTTATATCTTCAAAACTAATAAAGATATAAAAAAACTTAAAATAGCATGTTACTCCATTTAAAAAATAAGCTGACAGGTGTTTCGTACTTTTTGGAAATTCGAAACTTTTAGGGGAGAAAACGGGTAAAAACTGTATTTTGGTACTTTTTTTGCACCCTATGCATCTTTTAAACCAATAAACATAGAAACAAATTTTAAATCGTATTCTTTAATTAACAAAAAATAAAAAATATAAGTTTGGTACTTTTTGGAAATTCGAACCTTTAAGGGATAAAAATTGTGTTAATTTTTGGTACTTTTTCATAAAATATGTTTTTCTATAATTTGACATAGACACACGAATATTTTATTATGAGCTCCCACCACGTTACAGAAATTTATTTCAATGAAATTGTACCACCTCAATGGGGATAAAAAAGGTACCAAAAAGGGGATAAAATCGGGAAAATACATTATATTTGAAATTATTAAGCCAATTTTGATAATTTTTTTTAACGTTGGTTCCTGGATTCATACAAAAATTAACTAACAGGGTGTTATTTGGAACTCGAGTACCAAGGTGTATATTGGGCCAAATCCGGGTAAACAGTTTGGTACTTTTTTTAAAACATATGTATTCTTGGGCACATTAACACAGATTTTAATATTTTGATACATGCCTGTAGCATAAACAATTTTGGCAAAATGGAATATTTTTAAATTTCAAACTTGAGGGGTGTTCAAGTAAGAAAAGGGAAATTGGTACTTTTCTCCTAATGGTACTTTTTTAAAATTTAAATTATTTCAGTTATCGACATTAAAGTTAGCTGATATGTATTTGAGTGAAGTTAGTGTTAGGAATAGGGGATAATATTTAGGTACCAAAATGTGTGAACTGTACTATAGGTACTTTTTTGTTCATCTAATGGTACTTTTTAAAATTTCTATAATAATGGACTTAGAAACATGAAATTAAACACATATGGTCCTAAGTGAGTGAGAATTCTAGGGGGAGACTTTTTGGTACTTTTTCTTTATTGGAATGGTACTTTTTGTAATTTCTTCACCAATGAACCTAGAAACATGAAATAAAGCTTATATGGAACCGAGTGAGTGGGAAACCACAAGTGTGGGCTTTTTGGTCCTTTTTCTATATTCTAATGGTACTTTTTTGAATTTTCTTTAACAATGGACTTAGAGACATGAAATTAAGCATATATGGTCCTAAGTGAGTGAGAATTCTAGGGGGAGACTTTTTGGTACTTTTTCTTTATTCGAATGGTACTTTTTGTAATTTCTTCACCAATGAACCTAAAACCATGAAATTAAGACCGGAGTGAGTGGGAATCTACAAGTGACTGCTTTTTGGTACTTTTTCTATATTCGAATGGTACTTTTTGAATTTTCTGTAATAATGGACATAGAAATATGAAGTTATGCATATATGGTCCTAAGTGAGTGAGAATTCTAGGGGGAGACTTTTTGGTACTTTTTGTTTATTCTAATAGTACTTTTTTGAATTTTCTATAACAATGAACTTAGAAACATGAAATTAAGCATATATGGTCCTAAGTAAGTGAGAATTCTATGGGGAGACTTTGTGGTACTTTTTCTTTATTCGATTGGTACTTTTTGTAATTTCTTCACCAATGAACCTAGAAACATGAAATAAAGCTTATATGGAACCGAGTGAGTGGGAAACTACAAGTGGGTGCTTTTTGGTACTTTTTCTATATTCTAATGGTACTTTTTGAATTTTCTATAATATAATGGACCTAGAAATATGAAATTAAGCGTATATGGTCCTAAGTGATTGAAAATTCAAGCGGATACTTCATGGTACTTTTTGTTTATTCTAATGATACTTTTTTTAATTTTCTATAGCAATGGACTTAAAAACATGAAATTAAGCATACATGGTTCTAAGTGAGTTAGAATTCTAGGGGGAGACTTTTTGGTACTTTTTCTTTATTCGAATGGTACTTTTTGTAATTTCTTCACCAATGAACCTTGAAATATGAAATAAAGGTTATATGGACCAGAGTGAGTGGGAATCCGCAAGTGGCTGCTTTTTGGTACTTTTTCTATATTCTAATGGTACTTTTTTGAATTTTCTATAACAATGGACTTAGAAACACGAAATTAAACATATATGGTCCTAAGTGAGTGAGAAGTCTAGGGGGAGACTTTTTGGTACTTATTCTTTATTCAAATGGTACTTTTTGTAATTTCTTCACCAATGAACCTAGAAACATTAAATAAAGGTTATACGGACCCGAGTGGGTGAGCAACTACAAGTGGGTGCTTTTTGGTACTTTTTCTATATTCTAATGTTACTTTTTGAATTTTCTATAACATAATGGACCTAGAAATATGAAATTGAGCGTATATGGTCCTAAGTGATTGAAAATTCAAGCGGATACCTCATGGTACCTTTTGTTTATTCTAATGGTACTTTTTTTAATTTTCTATAGCAATGGATTTAGAACATGAAATTAAGCATACTACATGGTCCTAAGTGAGTTAGAATTCTAGGGGAGACTTTTCGGTACTTTTTCTTTATTCGAATGGTACTTTTTGTAATTTCTTCACCAATGAACCTAAAAACATGAAATTAAGCTTATATGGACCGGAGTGAGTGGGAAACCACAAGTGGGGGATTTTTGGTACTTTTTATATATTCTAATGGTACTTTTTTGAATTTCCTATAATAATGGACCTAGAGTTTCCAAAAAATCGAAGAATTTCAAAACCGCGGTTTCGGTTTTAAAAAATTAAAAACCGATCGGTTTCGGTTTTGTGATAATTTATTAAATCTTAAGTATTATAGAAACAAAATTAGTTGATAATATAGGAAATGATATACAAATCTAAAATTCAAACTTGACGGGTTATGGTTTAGTGAATGCGAATTTAAAAGTGATAATCAATGGTACTATTTCCTTATTGCAATGGTACTTTTTGAATATTTTATAATAATAAACATAAAAATTTTAAATTAGGAACACATTTTGCATTTTCTATAATAATGGACCCAGAAATATGAAATTAGACATTTACAATTAGATTCACAAACGGAGACTTAATAGTACTATTTCTTTCTTCTAATTGGGGTGGCGAAGCGCACCGGGTCTGCTAGTATATATATATATATTTGCGTGTTTTGTGTAACTTGATTTTAAATACGTGTATGTGTATTTTGTTTTAAATATTTTAATAATGTGTGTTTCATGTGTTATTTTAAAAATATGTATGTGTATTTTGTTTTAAATATCGAGCCCTTAGCGTAAAATTATCGTAAGCGACATTTTTAAAATTTTTGTTTTATTGCAGAAATTAAAATTTTATGGACCGACTGAAGTTTTAGCGTTCTCAGAATACCAAAAATTTTAATAACATCAAAAATAAAGGGGGTAAGATTTTATCGTAAGTCAATGTTTATATTTTACAGTAAACAAATTTTATCGTAAGCGACACACAGTGGTATAGAAAAAAAGTGGGAAATAAATCTGTAACTTCTAAATGGTTAGATTGGTTTGATTGAAATTTCACATGCGCAAATAAGAAGTGTTGTCGAGTTTAAGTTTTGAACGTGGACCTCATGGGCCCACCAAGGCGCGACCAAGGGCCCTCAAAGTAGAACACCTCGGATATGTTATATTTTTAAAACGATATTATTTCTTGGTTTGAGTTCTGATTTCAAAAACATTATACATGTAGCTATCAATTATCTATTATAGCTTAGGAGATATTCGCATTTGAAAATTAAATTTTCCACATTTTTACCCACCCTACTCCAGTTTTTTGATAACAGCGTATCCAAAATATTTCCCTATTTTCTCCAGTTTTCCTTTATTGAACTAACAACATATGTATGTGTCAAATGGAAAAAGAACTGTTTAAAAATAATGACTAAGTCCAAAGTTATATGCATTTGAATTTAAAACAAAATTTTAAAAAAATTTTAAAAGGGATTTTTCGCTATTTTTTTGGGAAAAAATTACTTTTTTTCTTTTTAAGTGATCGCAAAAAGTTTCTAAGAGGATGTATAAGGAATTTCTACTTTCTGAAAGCTTAGTTTTCATAAAATATTTTAAAGGAAAACTAATTTCAAACTTGTTGTTACCGAGGGGACCAGATCCTTTCAAAAAACACCTATTTTTTATGTAAAATAAAACTTTAGTGCACAAATTCTCAAATCGCGTAGCCGATATCAAAATATAGTAACCGATTATAGGTGGCTTAATATGTTTCTAATTATTTTGTAAAGGGTCCCGATAACCCCGACCCTGGTATGGATATTATAGCCAAAAAACTAAAAATTAGCATTTTTGGAATTTTTCAACACTTTTTTGGGAATTGCGGGATTGCTGATAATAAATTTCAAAATTCGTTTTTATTTTTCCATTTTAAATAGAAAAATCTACATAACTGTGAAATGTCATTAAAAACTAATTATAAATAAAAATTTAATTTCAATTCGAAAAATTTGTATCTATGCAAAAATTCAATAAAAAACATTTTTTGTAATATTTTTCAATAAAGTATTCAATGAATTTTTAATTGTCAAAAGTTATAAATATTTTTGAAAAATAGAAAAATACCTTGAACGAAATTATATTATATCGCATCATAACATTTTTAATTCTATGTATAAATTTCAAAATAATCGAAAAAAACCTTCTCCTGTAAAATTTGTGTTTTGGCGCTTACGATAATTTGGCGCTAAGGGCTCGATATAATTGTGTTTGTTTTAATATTTTAAAATCTATTGTTTCTTTTTTTGTTTGTTGTTCTGTTATTTAATTTTTAAATATTTTTTTTTATATTTTAAAACGTTTGTTTTTTATTTTCTATATTTTTTTAATTTTTCGTCAACTTCATTTTTTCTTCCTCTTCTTCCTTTTCCCCCATTCACCACTAACTTTCTTTTTACCGCCTTTTTCGCCATCTTTTTTTTTCCTTTTGTTCACCGTCTTAGCCCCCCTCTGAACGACTGTGTAAACAGTCTAGCAGTTACACGGTTGCATACTAATGTAGATAGTGGAGTCTTCATTTTTTTTTTCTTCTTCTTGTTACATTAGTATGCAACCTTAACCCCTTCAGGGGAGACATGACACACTTAGGTTTTTGACAACTGATTTAGGTCTTTGACAGGAGAGTTTCCGCTCTATGTCTATTCTCTATGGTTGTATATGTCGTTAGATTTTCTGTAATGTTGCCGTTCTATTATCCCATGTCTCCACATAGCAATATTTATTGCTGCAATTGTCAACTTTGATTGCGTCAATGAAATTTGCGAGTGTAGACGGCAAATTGCCATAAATAGCAATATATTGCGCAAGGAATGCTTTACTGATTGCCTGAGCAATTATTTCTAAGCAATAAGCTGTCAGTTCAGTTGTCATTAATATAAAATTTCTTCTTTCTATGATTCAGTGCGATTAATTCATACATATTTAATTTATTTAAGTACCAAAATTAAAAAAAAAAAATTAAGGAAAAAAATAGTTCAACACAAAATATAAGCAAAATACACATCAGTTTTTCATAGATCTTCTCGCGTTGAAAATTTTGAATTTGTGACGAACGCTTTCTCCACCTAATAGGGGTTTTACACTAGCGCACATCTAACATCTACCATCAATTTGCAAAGATGTTAACATCTTCCCATAAGAATTGCACAGCGCTGAGTGCCAACATCTTTAAAAAATGTTTCTATCTCATTTCGTTCCACCTAACATCTTTCGATTATTTTAGTGTCAAGAAAAAAATGTAAACAAATATAATATAATAATGAGGGGACATTTTATTTGTTTGAAATTTGCTTGTGAAATTATTTTCTTATTTAATTTGATAGTATAAAAAAGAAAACCAGACTCAACTCATTTTGTTTTCATAAAAACAATACGATTTTTAATATTTTTGCAATTTTACTGATGGTAGATGTTAGATGTTGCAAGTGTGAACAAATCTTTCAAGTTTTCAACATCTTCCATACGTTTCGCCAAAATGTACGTAAGTGTAAAAACCCTATAAAGCAATCAGCAATCGTTGTGCTATTATTCTGCCGACGTTATTGCTTGTGTTTACCAATAACGTGGAGCAATTTACGTGGAGACATAGGGTTACGGATGAATCTGTTGAAAACAGAATTTTGTCCGCTACGATAAGTGACTGCTATAACAGCTGATGTCATATCGCAGAGCCAGTTCAATAGTGACTCAACTCAAAATTAATTTTTTGCCTTATATAAACCAAACCCGAAAAATTAATTTTGAGCTTAAACTATGCACAATACACTTGTTTATCTATACAAAAAATATCAGTGTATTCTGTTGTTGTTAACTGTTGCTAAAAAAACACTAATGGCCCATAATCATAGTAAAAAATAAAGTACATTTTAAGAGAATTAAACTCAACTTTACTTAAGAGTAGACTTTAGGACTATCATAGACAAAAGTATACTTCTGATGCTGAAGTCGACTTTAAATATAAAACTAGCTGAAGTTGTTTTTAACTCGTTTAACAACAGCATTGATGTTCTTCGCGGAGTAAAAAAGTTCGTCACAAAGTAAAAAATGTTTAAGTTACAAGATATTGGTAGAGATTTTGCAATTATTGAACAGTTATCAAAAAATTAGTACCAAAATATCGTAATTATGATATTAATCTTATATTTTCCATTTTTCCACAACAAACAACTTTCTTTCTTTAAATGTCCCGGTTACTTTTATTGTTTACGTTTTTTGGATTTTTTTTTTAATTTTGTATGTCAGCTGTTCAGCGTTGCCACTTGTCTGTGTTTTGATGTATATTGTTTCTACATTTGCGGTGGCACCCAGTTAAAGTCGGTTCAATTTAAAACATACTTTAATTTTGACTATGAATGCAAATTAATAAATAGCAGGTTTTTATTTTAAAGTTGTTTTTAAAAAGAACCGACTTTAGTGTTTGACTATGATTATGGGCCAATGTCTTTTATGTTTCATATTGTATATATTTATCACAGATTATACAGATATGCAACTAATTATAGGTGTCAAATAAGTAATATCGCACCGTATGGTTATATTGACGTTTAAAACAATTTTATTATTGTCGTGGTTTACAGAGCGAGAACAAAAATATAATTTTCAATATAAGCAACGAGTGTGAGAGACCAACAATATGACTGTAAGAAACTTAAAACAAAAATAAAAATTGTAGAAGAAATATATGGGCTGTGAACGGAAAACGCCAGCAGTCCACAGCCTATATGTGGGCCCACATGTGGTCTTGAACATATTTCATGAAGTCCATAGCCCATATGTGGGCTATTAAAAAACATGTATGTAGATTGGAGTTTACCCTATTTTGGCAAAAAAAAAATTGGACGTGTGAGGCAATCCTCAGTCGCTGCCTTAGACTGTTAACGTGGTACATATAGAAATATACAACACGTTCTACGAAATCATTCTCAAAAAACAAGGCAGTTACACAGCGGCTACAGATAGCCAGAAAATTGCACAAAATTCCTATTACAAACATCGCACAAATCATAAACTTATAACCAAAGTAAATTAATAAAGTAGACTCAGTAGAACAGCTGACTATTTTTTTTACTTTGGTCTGAACTGTCAATTCACTTGTGGTTGTTGTGGCGAAAAATACAACAAGCCCAAAAGCAAAAACAACAACAGGCAATTTTGACAGCTCAGACCTTAAACCAAAAACAAAATTGCTTGTGGTTTTTGTAAATGTTGTATTTGTTGTAGTACTGTCGCTACTTTATTAATTTACTTTGCTTATAACAAAACATTTTAACAAAATGTGAAATGTTTCTTTTGAACACCTTTTCGCCATATATATTATACAAATATTATTATATAGTTGTCCCTCTCTTCAAATCACAACCATTTCGACATTTATTTATTGTTTTTTTTTGGTGGCCCTGTTTGTTAAAACAGCTGATTCATATCTGTAATAATCTGTGATATTTATTTTCGATTTCTGAAAAATACAAATTTTGAGTTCTTTCACTTTTGAACTGGGTGTACGATATACAGACAAAAATTCCAGTAATATGAAGGCAGTGGTGTCAACATTTTTTGAAAGGGATTATTATTTACAAAAGAATAAAAAAATATAATATTTTCAAAAAAACATTGAACATTTAAAAGCAAATAAAATAAATATACTAATGTATGTAAAAAAATTTAGTTTAAATTAAATCATTAACAAACAATATATATATATATGTATTTATAAAAATGTTCACAATAATATGATATGTTAACGGTCTAAGGGCAATTTTTTGACTTCGTATTTAAATATGAATAGAATTTAAATGGCCAACTTTGGCCATTTAAGTTTCATAATCTAAGTCCCTTTTTACAATGCAGAAATTGAAAGGCAGACATTTTTCATTCTCTTTTGAACTAACCTAAACCCGTGTAATACACACTCTACCTCTTCAACCCCTCGCCAACAAACTTCGTCAATTTCAAATTAAAAGGGGACTAATATATGCCTTAAACATTTATTGATTCGCATTTTTCAATGTTTAACAATAAAAATGAAATGTAGCAAGGCTAAAATGTATTTAATAATATCGTTTTTGTTGCCAATATTTAGATTTAAATTTTTAAAATAGTATTATCGAACACTTTTATAAAAGTTTCTGCCAAAGAATAACAAGAAGGGAAGGCTCTCTCTTTTTCTACAACAACAACCTCTCTCTCTTCTCACATACAATTAGTATGTGAATTCAACACACTTGAGAGAGATTTATCTTCAAAATTTTTTATTGAAAATTGCGATAAAATTGCAATTCTAACACACACTTTCACAAACACACACAATTTTTTAATTTTTTTCAACACATTTAAACCATTAAATTAACCGAAACATGCATATTTTGCACAAACGAAAAATATTTTTTTTAATTTTTTTTGACATTAAATTTTTGGGTGTAGAAATTAAAACTGAAAAAAACACATTTGTAAAATTTCGTATTGAAAATTAATACAAAATTCAAATAAGATTAATTTTTGCAGAAATTATTGAATAAAAAGATGAAAAATCTATTTATAAAACCTTTCCAGATCAAATATAAAATAAATAATTTGAGAATTGTTCGAAATTTTAAATTTAATTGTATTAAAATTTTGTTATAATTTTTAATGTCGCTTTTTTACAACTATGTGTGTTTGAGGAGTGTGGTGAAAGTGGTTTTTTCACCAATACATATAAACAATATATTACTAATACATTCATATAGTTAGGTTTTTTTTGACAACCGACTTAGGTTTTTTTTGACAGCGTTTCACTTCTTGTTATTATTCTTTGGTTTCTGCAGATTATGTACGATATATCTAAAAACTAAGAAACATTTTGGATGAATTTTGTGTAGAAAGAAAATGTTTGCATATACTATTTTTGTATACACTAGAAAAAATACAAGTGTACCAAATTACAGACTATTATTTTATTTCTGTTTTTGTGTGCATATCGATTTTTTTATCGACTCTTTTTTTAGCTAATCGACTTTTTTGGGCTAACGTAATCGATTATTCGACATTTTTCCGACCAAAAAGTAGATTTATACCATGTTCTGACGAGCGGTGAATTACTTAATTCACGATCTGAATTACTATTGCGAAACAAATTATGAAATTAAAATTTTTCTTCGTTTTGTATTAGTATAGATAGAGATGGTATAAATAGACTCGATTTGTGTTTTTCGTGTCTTTTTTCAGATTTATCTTTATACTATTTTCTTTTCTTCTTGTTCCGTTTTATTCTTTTACAGATTGTGAAGTTTAATAAAGAAGATTAACCGATTAAACAATGAAAATCAACCCTGGCTGCAAAAAAATAAATGCAACCAAAATTCATCGTATAAACGTAACATGATTTTGGAAGCAACTTCAAAAACGAATTAATAAAAAACGACGTTGTTAAAATCATGGTGTAAACTGAGACTTATAGAACCCTAATATTTTGCAGTTTATTTCACTTCTAGTTCTTCCATAAGTTACCTAAAGTTGGTAAAATTTACGATACGAATTTTTTTTTTTAATTTTTTCTACTACGCTATTGCCGACATTAATCATGAGTAGTCACTAAAAAGGCAACGGGTAAATTCAATATAAGTAATCGTCATGCAAGTAACCGGTAATTATTCAAAGAATTGTTTGTGTTTAAAGAGCCTTGTTTTTGTAGAATAGTAAATAACATATTTAAAACAATGCCATTAACAGCAGAGATAGCTGCCCAACAAATACAGGTAAATTAAAGTGTAATATGTGTTGGCACAGAATTATGTAGAATAGAATTCACTCATTAGGAACGGCTTAAGGATATACAGCATTTGATACACGAAATTGACGATGAACGTCGACGCTCCGAAGCAAATATAAATAGTTTAAATAGGGCTCACCAAAGTAATTTACCCGCTCAGAAAATTAAAAGTTTGCACAAAACTTGTTTACAAGATGCTACTATCGAAGAAGACAGCATTCGAAAAGCCCTAGATAAAATTCAAGAAATCCGAAATATACGAAATGAACGTCGGATACAAGCTCGTAATGCTGGAAATAAAGAGGCTATAAGAAGGGGAGCTCTAATGAAAATGGTACAGATTTCAGCGCAGACATTGCCGTTATTTGTAAGCAAACCTGGAGAAAAGGTGCCACCTCTTTGTGGTGCTATACCTTCAGAAAGTCATTACATTGCTAAAGTTGGTGATAATGTAGCAGCATTAGTGAAAGGTGTTGAAGACGAAGAAAACTGGATATTAGCGGAGGTTGTTCAATTTTTAAGTCGACAGAATAAATACGATGTGGTGGATATTGATGAAGAGCAGAAGGATAGACATGTTTTAAGTAAGAGAAAAGTTATACCTTTACCCTTGATGAGAGCAAATCCAGAAACAGATGGCCATGCACTTTTCCCAAAAGATACAGTTGGTATGTGTGCATAATATAATTTATGACCAAGAGAAATTTAACATATTTTTTTCCTAAAAGTTATGGCACTATATCCACAAACTACATGTTTTTATAAGGCCATTATTCATAGACTTCCGCAGACTGCTACTGAAGACTATGAGGTTTTATTTGAAGATTCCTCTTATACGAATGGTTACGCCGAACCATTACCTGTGGCACAACGTTACGTTATTGCATACAAACCTACAAAAAAAATTGGAAGTACTGCTAGTGGAGGAAGTGGTAGCATTTCTTCGGCTTAATCTGTGGAAATTTATACATTTATTGAAATATAAACGAATAAAACAAAGTAAATCTTATCCTACATTTTTACTATTCTAAATCTGAATCCATACGAAAATATCTTTACATTAGTTTTCATCAAGATCTGATTCATCTTGTTCCATTCCATCCTCATCTTCGTCTCCTTGCCCGCTATCAACCTTGTCATCATTAAGATCATCTTCCACATGCAATTCAAACCCATCCGGTTTGGTCCAAGAACATTTGATTGTTAATTGGAATTTTGCCATTGGTTTTGCACACAGTTTAAGTATACGTGCTTGTTCGGGTGTCAATACTTTGCCTTCTTCGCAAACAGTATAGTCTGAAAATAATGTTACTACACCTTTTTTCAATAATGTAGGCATTCCTAAAGATCTTAAATGAGGTTCCATTGAGTGTGAAAATTCTGATAAAGGTCCCTCGGGTAAAACAACTGTCTCAGTAGCGATGAAACCGCTCCTGGCATACTCCACAGCCCAATAATTGTCTGCCCATTCTAAGACATCTTTTTTACTTTTTTCAGTAAACAATAAACCAACTTGTCCGGTGAGCCTCTTTGACAATTTATGCAAATCGACTTCTATTTCCTCTGCCTTGGTTCTGCCCAATGCTATCTGCATAATGCGATTTTTCCCGAATATAAATCTGGAGTTTTGTTTCCATTCTTGTCTCAAATCCTTTAGTAAGTTGTTACGCATATTTTGTACTTGAAATACAAATATATTTGGATATTTTTCAGTACACCTTCGGATGTCATCAATTATTTGTTGCTTCCATTCCAATCCTTTACGGTCAGTTTTAGTAAGGGAAACTATAATAAAACAAAAATAATAACAACTGGTTTATCCTTCATAGTTAATTCAATTCACCTTTCTTATCTCTTTTTGATTTAGGCATTTTTATTTTTTATATGTATTTAAATAATGAAACTTCCCAACACGTGTTAGCACCAAAACAACGAAAAATAAAACTACTATTGTTCATCAAGCCACATTCACCAAGGTTTTGACAGTTGTACATTCGATTTTTTTATACTGACACCCAGAAAACAATACCAAAACAAAATCTGTTTGTGGTTACCATCTTATTGATGTGCCTTGATTCAGTGTTGTTAACTTTTATTTCATTTCAAAATTATCAGGTATGGCAACAATTTCTTAATGTTATAGCATCGACATGACAAAATTTTTAGTGCTTCATATCTTTGTCTTGACAACAAACATTAACCCCCTGTCTATACTTGACAAATATTTATTATAACGAAGCAATAATACTAATAAATGGAGACTATACTGGATAATTTTTTATCATGACAACGATTTTGACGTTTATCATGATAAAAATTTATCAGGTATAGACAGGGGGTAATAATCGTTATGATAAATATTTGGCATTAAAGATCATCGAAACAGCTTGCATTTTAATAATTTGTTTGGTGTTGATAGCTCTCATAATTATAAGCACAAAAATGCTCTCTCTTAGTTTAAGAGTTATAGGCATTTAAAGATTATAGGCCATTGGCCCATAATCATAGTCAAACACTAAAGTCGGTTCTTTTTAGAGACAACTTTAAAATAAAAACCTGCTTTTAATTATTTTGCAACTATAGTCAAAATTAACCGACTTTAACTGGGTGCCACCGCAAATGTAGAAAATGTTTTCATACAATATACAACAAAATACAGACAAGTGGCAACGCTGAACAGCTGACATACAAAATTAAAAAAAAAAACAAAAAAAGTAACCGGGACAACTAAAGAAAAAAAGTTGTTTGTTGTAGAAAAATGAATATAATAATTACGATATTTTGGTACTAATTTTATTGATAACTGTTCAATAATTGCAAAATCTCTACCAATATCTTGTAACTTAAACATTGTTTACTTTCTGCCGAACTTTTTTACTTGGTGAAGAACAGCTGATGCTGTTGTTAAGCGAGTTAATAACAGCTTCAGCTAGTTTTATATTTAAAGTCGACTTCAACGTCAAATTGTTAAATTGTCTATGATAGACCTAAAGTCCACTCTTGAGTAAAGTCGAGTTTAATTCTCTTAAAGTATTCTTTATTTCTGACTATGATTTTGGGCCAATATATATATCCTTTTAGAATTTATATGACAGTACTTCAGAAAATTTTGAGATATAGAAAAAGCTTAAAGTCCCTTCGACCGGCCAAAGGCCAGCAATACAGAATATATGATTATTAACAGAAAAAAAAATATAAGAATATAAACTGTTGCTGGGATCTTGATTTGTTCCAAATATTTGTCATGTGTATACAGGGTATATTGATATAATTGACAAATATTTATCATAACAATTAATGATTATTTATCAAAACGAAGCAATAACACTAATAAATGTGACTATACCTGACAACTATTTTGAAGTTTATCATGTCAAAAATGTATCAAGTATATAACAACCTGTCTATACTTGACAAATATGTATCATAACAATTAATGATAATGTCTGAGCACTAAGCCCCTGTCTATACCTGATAAAATGTTATCATGATATACGTCAAAATGGTTGTCAAGATAAAAAATTATCGGGTATAGTCCCCATTTATTAGTATTATTGCTTCGATATGACAAAATTGTTAGTGCTTTTGCATAGACAACTTTGTCTTGACAACAAATGTCATTAATTGTTATGATAAATATTTGTCAATTATAGACAGGGGATATATATAAAGAAGCAAAACTTTTATTTTTATTTCTTATATTATTACAATCATTTTATTTATTAAAATTCATTAATTTGATTTATTTATTTGATTTATGAATTGACACAAAATTTAAACAATACAAAATTAATTGACACAAATTAATTGTCTTGTGGTTAAGGTAGCCAGATTTTGAATTCGGAAAAATAGTACACCCATAGTCAAAAAACCAGTATAATTAAAGAAAAAACAGTATGCTTTTACAAAAACAACAATTTATTAAATTCATAACATTTTAAGGTATTAATTAAAAAAAACAATTAAAAATTGAGATCATAGCAATAATAATGATTGTTTTTACACAGTGGCCATAGTAAATTTATTTCAAATCTACATAAATATCTGCTATTTAAATTTTGAGTCAACTCAAAATTTTTAAATTTTTGCATGAAATCGATGTACAGTATTACCACTGTAAAAATCTTATATCATTTTCTGTACAATTTCGCAAAAAAATACAGTTGTATCCATGGCGCATACACCTTATAATGTGTATGCGTTACGGCAACAAATACAACAATACAAAAACAAATAACTTTTATAGTGTCAAAAACAGCTGACTTAATGTATACAAATTACAGCAAAAAAAATTGACAAAATTAAAGTTGTAAACAATCTCGAGCAAAAAATAATCAGCTGTTGTAATGTCATCTTGTATGCTGTTAAAACATGATGTTATAAAAGAGTTGTTAGAACAAATGGTTTAACAACCGTGTTAAAACATTGAAAAACTCTAAAATGATGTGTCTATACCTAACACTAACATCATGTTAGTGTTAATGTTAAGCATTTCATGCCAGTTGTAGACGTAGCACAGTGGTTCAAAGCCGGCATTAATTAATTTTTTTATGTCTTCTGATCTACCTGATTTTTACAAAGTTTGTAATAATGTCTAATTATCATTTACCAAAAATATTAGGCTTATATCTTTATTACTTTTTTGTCCAGAGATTTTGGGAAGTACTACAGAAGAAAAATAATTTCAATATTTGTATAAGTGCGTGGTCAAGAGCCTTCCGAAGTAGACCTATTTTTTATTTAAATTTATGCCAAATTTTCTCTAATCGCATAGCTGCTTTCAACAAATAAAAACCACTTTTATATGCCTCAATATGTTCTTAAATATTTGTCAAAGGGAATTTATAGCCCGGTACCGCCAACAGAGTCAAAAATCTAAACGATCTTTATGCTTTAAAAAATGTGTAGATGGGTATTTATCAGTGGCAGCATATCCATCAAATCGCGTTTTTTGTTATGTGATACGACTAATGGAGACATGAAACTTCGACCAATTGTGGAATCTGGCTGGCTTAAAAGCCTATCCTGGGTCTATTGATGATTTGTACTGCAAAACACCAGGTTTACTTTACTCGTACCGCATCCATCGAACCTATTTTCACTCAAATTTTTCACATGAAAAAGATATACACACAGCCTCAAAAGTGAGTAAACACACGCGAATTTTTGATTTTTTTAGGATCATGAAAATCATTATAGTCCGACTTAAATCTTTTTTTTACAACCGAATCTATTATTCAACTCAATCTCCAACAAACCGAAACATTAAAATTTTAATCGATGAATAAATTTTAGGATTTTCATTATCTTAAAAAAATCAAATATTTTTTGGTGTATACTCACTTTTGAGGCTCACTGTATGTATGACATACATTGTATGTAAGTAGTAAAAAAATTAATATATGTATAATGTAGCCTATGAATAAAATTATTTTTATAAATACCTGAAATGTTGCATTTCCTCTATGTGTATTTATCTTCAATCAGACCAATAAAATCTAAAAATAGTTTTGGTTTAATTCGTGAACGATTTGTAGTCGTTATTAAATTTACCCAGTCGTGTGTATGGTATATTGAAAAGGATGAATTTTTCTTAATTTTTTTCAATTTGCTCATGCAATGTGTCAAACTCAAGATGCGTATGACCCACAACTTGAAATGTATGGTCAATCCATTCACATGATCGACATTTTTGACAATCAACGTATTTCCATCACTTGAACCATATATTTTAGCCAAAGATTTTTATATTTTATGTTCTTTGGTCGAAAACAAAGACATATTTACGTGTTATTTTTTCACTTTATTTGGCCATAGCCTCAAGTTTTTTACTTCATTCATTTACACGAATTTTAATTTATTTTTATTTATTCTAATATTAAGTAGCAAAACAGTTTCTTTTCTCCTTTTTTAATTTTTTAAAGCACTTATGTTAAGATAAGACTTAACTTTTTTAAATTTTCGTTTTTGTAAAAGAACCTCTGTCGATATAAGACATTTTGTCAAAACGAATACTCGCGATCAACTGATTTAAAAATCTACTTGTCTCAGACAAGCGGTAGGTTTTTCAATCATTGCTTTCGACAAAACGACTTCTTTCGAAAGAAGCTGTTTTATCAACAAAAAAATTTTTAAAAATATGCTAAAACTAAATAGAGATAGGCTGTTTTGTCAAAAGGCATTTACTAGTTTTTTTAAAATGTTTTGAATTCTATTAGAGAAGTTGTTTTGTCAAATTGAAATTGGGGAAAAACCTGCAATAGGTCGTTTTTTCGATTGCGTATCTTATGTTCTAAAAGTCATAGACATACGGCGATAAGACCAAAAGAAGCGCATTCAAATTTTATATTTACTACAAAAATCCTGTAAAATTGTCTTATCTCGAGAGAAGCCGTTTTGTCAAATGTCCACAGAAATGTTAGTATATTTAAACAAAAATATAAAATATGAAAGGAAAATTTTCGCGTTAAAAATGGGAAGCTCGGTTTTGATTTTAGACCCATGGTTTCTTCGGCAAAGTTTTTGCCAAAAATCGGGTTTGTCGGCCTTTTTTGAGTTTTATTCATAACTTTGTCAAGACCCACGATTTTCATGCCTTTTGAGGAAACAGTTTAAAAGAAAAATGTCCATGCTTTATTTTTGTGTGCAAGCATTTTTAGCTTTTGTAATGAATTGCTCATTAAGGTGCACTACATTACAATTTTTCGAAATTTTTCCATAAATTTTGTAAATAAGGCTTTATAACTTTTAAAATTTTTATGAAAATGAAAAAAACTAACAATGCAGTTTGAAAGATCTATTAATTCATAATAATTTAGAGACAACAATTTTTGAATTTGCTTTTACCGTTCCTGAGTTATATAAAGCAAACGAAAGCTTTTATGTACACAAAATGATTTTTATACCCTACACCACCATAGTGTAATCAAACTACAAGTCGCAATTTCAAAGATAAAATTTGGTAGAAGCTTTTCTATTGACACATGGAAGAAGCATATTGAATTTGGTTGGAATCGGTCCATTATTTCTACTAGCCCCCATACGATTGACCTATTTAAAAATAGATAAAATCTCATAAATATCTTAGTTATAAAGATATATAAACCAAATTGAGCACAAATAAGTTTTATATAAGCTAAACTCGCGGCTACCAAATTTTGTGACGATAGGTCCATAATTAGTCATAGCACCCATATAAGGTCCACTTCCAAAAATCACTTTAACTAGCATAAATCTCTTAAAAATATTCGTATTCAAATAAAATTCAATACAAATATGTTATATATATACAAAAGTCATGTCACCAAATGGTATAACGATCGGTCCATAATTAGTCATAGCTCCCATACAAAGCCCACTTCCGAAAATCATTTTAACGAGCACAAACCACTTAAAAATGTTGGTACATTTTAATAGAAAACTGTTAAAAGAAAATTGTTGTCCCTAAATTATTAAGAATTAATTGATCTTTCAAACTGCAATGTTAGTTTTTTTCATTTTCATAAAAATTTTAAAAGTTATAAAGCCTTATTTACAAAATTTATGGAAAAATTTCGAAAAATTGTAATGTAGGGCACCTTAATGAGCCAATTCATTGCAAAAACAAAAAATGTTTGCACACAAAAATAAAGCATGGACATTTTTCTTTTAAACTGTGTTCTCAAAAGTAATGAAAATCGTGGGTCTTGACAAAGTTATGAAGAAAACTCAAAAAAAGGCCGACAAACCCGATTTTTGGCAAAAACTCGACTTGAGCGACCTCTAAACCTCTTCCGAAAAATCTGAAAAAAATCTCAAAAATACTCTACCCTATAAGCTTTCAAATTATGCTTGAGCCCCAACAAAAATTTTTTTGGGACACCCTAATGTACATACATATCGCACTTGTTCAACAATACTGTATTAACTCAAAATTTTTAAAAATTCACTTTTTGCAAGAAATCAACTAACAACATCAATATCTATCTACTGTAAAAATTTCAACGTATTCCGATTACTCTTTAATCTCGAAAACCACATTTGAGACCATTTTCGTGATAATTAGTGACTAACTTGTATCAACAAAAAGGTATTATTTTGAGTTAGTGCAAAAATTTAAATAGAAATACTTCGTATATTTTCATAAAAAAATGTATTATATAATGTCTCTTTATTTATTTATTATTTTATAATTATTGTTGCAACACGTTTTTAGCGTTGTCCTTTTACAATCCGATCTTACAATTAATTAAAAACGGAAGTTGTAATTAAAGGGTGGATTAGCCGACTGTAATGTAGTGTAACCTTAACGGAACGGAACAGCTCATCCTTTCTATTGTGTGTAAAGTAGTTAAAGCAGTTATAGTGACAAAATGTAACTTAACTGTAACGTCTGAACCTGTGAAAAACAGAATTTCTTTACGTTTCTACGTGACATTTACTAACAGTGTTGCCAACTTGTTGATTTTAAAAGTCTTGTATGAAAAATACTTATGCTCAGAACGCTTAACAATATTTTCAATGTTTTAAATATTTCAATGATATAAATACATAAATAAAAAACAAAATGTAAGAAAAGATAAACTCACTGTTTATTGTTGATGTTTTGTTTAAGCTTTGATATTTTTACAAATAAAGCTTGAGTGTCTATAATTCTCATTCACTCTATAGTTTGATTTGTATAATATCTTTAGTTTTTCTAAAGCCTTTTGGGAAAAGGTTTCCTGATGATCTGGCCTAAGTAACCAGTGAAATGCGCATAGTCCACTTTTACAATGCAGAAATTGAAAGGCAGACATACGAAGCTTGATGGCGAGGGTTTGAAGAGGTACAGTGTGTATTACTTATTATACAAATTAGTTCATACAGGCATTTATAAAATGTATACTAATAATAGTCGAAAGTAATAAGTTTGAAAATATTAAATTATTACAACTTGCCTTTATGTTCGAAATAGTGAAGGTGAAACTTTAAGCAATAGAAAAAGGTACCCTTAAAGTTAACTATTACTATTACGAACATAAAGGCAATTTAATTAATTAATTTTTAAGTTATCGGACCTTTAATGAATAAAGTCTGTATATGAAGTCACTTCGAAGCACTTCACAATGATGATGAATACATTATGTGTAAAAAATACGGTTTTTTAATACTATTACCAAAAAAGTTTAATAACTTTTTTTTAAAAATCGCAGAAAAAAATTATAAAATCGCTTGAACAGTATTTAAAACAATTGTGTTGATAACACTTTCAAACAGCTGTTTAAATTTGTTTGTTTATGTCAAAATCATATGACACGTTTTTAATGTTCTATAATTGCACTAAAGTGTTACGTTAAGTCAACATTACGGTTACATTACATCAACGGTCGGCTAACCCAGCCTTAAATCGAAGTTGGTTGCAGTTCGTAACAGCAAAGTGTCATTGACTGACACTTTAGTGTTGCCAACTATCAGACCACTACAATCTCGGCCGACCTGACAAAACAATCGACCTCGATTGTCATTCTTCTTCCATAAATTCATCCTCCAAAAATTCATAATCTTGATATTCAATATCCCCCTTCTCACTTAAACTACTTTCATCTTCTAAATATTGATAATTTTCATATACGGAAGTGTTGCCTTCAGAGATCGATAATTCCTCATCTTCATTCTGTTCTAGCCACATTTTCATGCGGCTAGCATCAACTATACCTTTATATGGCATTTGCGTAATCTGACAATCTTCTATATCAGATACTATGTAACGGTCATTACCCAACTGCTTTTGAATAACTTAAGGGCCGCGGTACTTCGGTATTAATTTTTTATTCAAACCAGTGGTGTTATCAACATTTTTTAATACTACAAAATCTCCTATTTGAAATTGTTTAGCTGGCTTGTGATGTTCGTCGAAATATTTCTGGTTGCGCGATTGAGACCTCTGTATGGATGAGTGTGCCGACTCCCTGATCGTGTTCAAATCAACGGTCTCTTCAGTGTATGCTTCCTGTAAATGTTCGGTCAATTCATCTATTATTTCACCGCGCTGTTCTACCCCAAAAAGTATCCTAGAAGGTGACTCACCCGTCGTACAGTGAGTCATATTATTCACAGAAAATTCTACCTGCGTCAATTTTTCTACCCAATCAGAGTGTTCCACTGGTTCCGTTATCTTAGCTAACATTGCCCTTACGTCCCTATTTATCCTTTCGACCTGACCATTCGATTGTGGCGATGCTACTGAGTTTTTCACGTGAACGATATTGCGCTCTTCTAAAAACCTAGCAAACTCGTTGGACGTGAAACATGTCCCACGGTCACTAATTATGCGTCGCGGTCTACTGTAATATTCAAAATACTTTCTTAAGGCGCATAAAACCTCCTTTGTTCCTGGAGAATTTACGGAATATAACTTAGTAAACTTCGTGAAAGCATCCACTATCACCAGGATATGCTTTCTTTTAGATTTTATTGCTGGTAAAGGGCCACAATAAATTTCTCTCGTTTTTTCTATGAGGCGCCGAATAGTATATGCATTTAAGGCAATTTCTTATAAATTGGTTAAGTCTATTTTTCATATTCGGGAACCAATAATTTTTCTTGATCTGATTCATACACTTTTCAATTCCCACGTGTCCATATTTCTCGTGTGCCAGGCGTATGATGTCGACACCATTTCCTCTGGCACATATAACTGTCTCTGTCCCTTTGCCCCGCGGCGGAAAACCAGTCCATTGCTCATTTCATATCCTTCCACCTCTCCCTCCTCTAATCTTACCTTAATGCGTTGGATGTCCTTGTCCCTACTCTGGGCAATCTGTGTATTTAAGTCCACATCATAGTTATCCACGAAAGCTATCACTGGCGGTGGCGTACGGCTGAGGGCATCAACATGCGACATCAATTCACCCCTACGGTGTCGTATATCATAATCAAAGTTTTCTAATTCTAATGCCCACCTGGCAATTCTATGGTTAATCGCCTTCTTGTTTAATGTCAACGTTAGTGAGTTACAGTCGGTGACTATTGTGAACTTAATCCCTTCTAAGTATACCCGGAACCTCCTTATGGCATATATAATAGCCAAAGTTTCCAACTCGAAACTGTGGTATCTTGATTCTGCTCCTGATGTACATTTGGAATAAAAAGATACTGGGTGAAACTTCCCATCATCCTGTTTCTGCAGCAGCACCGAACCAAAACCCTTTGAGCTAGCGTCAGTGTGGAGTTCCGTCTCCCGGAGAGGGTCGTACACTACCAGCACTGGTGAACTGACTAGTTTCTCCCTTAACGTCAAAAACGCTTCAGTGCATTCATTTGTCCAAACAAAAGATTTATTTTTCAGTCCCGTTAATGGTTTCGCTATCCTTGAAAAATCAGAAACAAACCTACGAAAAAACGAAAATAGGCCTAAACAGCGTTCCAGCTCTTCATGATTTGACGGTATAGGGTATTGGTGTATTGTCCTAACGTGATCGTCGCTCGGGCAAATTCCTCTCTGACTTACCTTATACCCTAAGAAATCTAGTTCGTGATAAGCAAATTTACATTTTCTTAAATTCAGTTTCAAACCTGCATCCTTCAGAGTCCGCAAAACTTCACCCAAAATCTCCAGGTGTTCCTCAAATGAGCTGGTAGCAATACTTATATCATCTAAATATACTACTATCTTCCCTTTATCAATGAGGTCCCTTAACACCGTATTGATAAATCTCTGAAAAACTGCGCCAGCATTCTTGAGACCAAATGGCATGTAGCAATATTCATATTGACCGAGCGGAGTCACGAAAGCAGTATATTGAATTGAATCCTCGTGCATAGGTACCTGGTGAAAACTATTTTCTAGGTCAAGAGTCGAAAAATATTTCTTAGCACCTAAGTAATCAAGACAATCTTCAATAAGTGGAAGTGGTTAATTATCCTTGAGCGTAATCTTATTTAGTGATCGGTAATCGATGCACATTCTTAGATCCCCATTTTTTCTTTTGACCAATACAATAGGAGAAGCGTAGG
The DNA here is from genome assembly GCF_958450345.1 of Calliphora vicina. Taxonomy (NCBI): domain Eukaryota; kingdom Metazoa; phylum Arthropoda; class Insecta; order Diptera; family Calliphoridae; genus Calliphora; species Calliphora vicina. The sequence continues at coordinate 78,726,533 of NC_088782.1, forward strand.
GTGACTCACTCGGTCGAATTATTCCCTTATCCATAAGTTCCTCAAGCTTCAATTTAACTTCTGTTCGTTCGCGATAAGAAAGTCTCCGCGGCCCACTATACACTGGCACGTCATTCGTCAATCTAATTCGCATACAATATTCCGTCCGTTTAGAAATAGTTCCCGCTCGTAAAAAATAATTCTCAAATATAACCGACCTCAACAAATCAGCATCCATTGCAGCCATGTTACTATCTATATTAATGTCGAGCTTTGTCTCAATCGCGCATGCCGTCTGAATTATTTCTTCACATTCAATATTTTCTTCAATAATGTCTAGTTCACTTGTACATAAGACGTCGACCCCCTCTACATCAAAAGCATTTCGTTTAATTCCGTCCAATTTTTCTATTTTAGGTTTTCCCTCCTCAGTGTTCACAATATCAAAATTATTTATAACATTAAATGGCAAAGCTTCTAATAGTTCAATATTTTGTTTACTAATTTCTTCCCTCTGATCTCTGTATAGGCTAAACGACATAAGCGCACTGATTACTTTAAAATTCGGTTTGTTTTGTTTTAAATTCATATTCAGTAGTTCACTTTTATTATATATTATTTTATTTAAAATATCTCGTCCCATCAACATCGGTATCATTGCCTCTTCATCTGGCAGCACTAAAAAATTATGCATTATACATTTGTTTTTAAAATATATTTCCCCTTGAACACAGCCTATGGCATTTAGTCTTTTGTTCCCGATTCCGCGATACGGCAACACTTTTCCAATACCATCAGGCTCGAATGGGATGAGAGATTTCTTGACATAACATTTGATACACATCTAACGGCTCGTTCTGTCCAACTATGGCCGCAGTAATATTGTTCTTCTTGGGGCAATTCTGGTGGAAGTGACCAACCTCGGCGCATACGAAGCATGAATTGGGTGGCCGTTTCGGCTTTTGGCAGCGACTTTGGTAGTGACCGAACTGGCTGCAATTGTAGCATCGCACGTAGCATCTGGTGTTTTGGCATCTGTTTTTTCATTCGCGGCGGCCATTTTGTTCTTGTTTGCTGCTGAGTTGATTCCCTTTAAAACTCCTGCACCAGCCTGTCGCCGCTGCTCATACCTGTCAATTCGTTTTATCAGTTCGTCCATAGAGCTGGCCCCGTAGAGGAATGTAACGGCATGGTTACTATCTGGTATACCGTCGATGATTATATCAACTAGCTCCTGCTCTTCAATATCCGACTTGGTGGCGATGGACTGCATATCTACTACGTAGCTTAAGCATGTTTCGTTCGGCTTTAATGTGCGCGAACGGAGCTGCCGATATACCTCTTGCTGTGATACAGTTCGCTTGAACATTTTAATTAAGTTTGCCTTCAGTTCATCGTACACAACAAGACCCATACTATTAACATATTTCAGTGCCGTTCCCTCTAATCGACGGCGAATGCCAAGACACTTTTCTTTAGGGGAGTAGCCGTAAATGTTCGAGTAGTCCTCGAACTGGACAAACCATTTGATGATGTCATGATGGTCGTCCCCACTAAAAGGCGGTATGGCGGCATCGAGCTCTGACAAATCAATTCGCCGTGAATATATAAGGGGTTGTTCACGTGACTCTAGTTCGCGTATCTGTTGCTGCAGCTTTAATACTTCCAAGCGCATCCTTAAATTTGTCAGCTCATTTTCAGCGTCGCAGTCGGCAGCGGAATTATTTGAGCAAGGGACGGCAGACACATTTGTGACATCAGTATGGACGAATAATTGTTTATATATATCTCTGGCAGCAGCATCAGCATTGGTTGCACTAGCAGCAGTAGCATCGGTTACACTTACAGCAATGGCATCGGTTGCACTGGCAGTGATGGCATCGGTTGCACTGGCAGCAATGGCATCGGCTTCACTTGCAGTAATGGCACATGTTTCACTTACTTCAGTTTTGTTGGCATCGGGGATATTCGCATTAGCCATTTCATAGGCGGCAGAAACGTCGGCACCAGTTGTGGCGACAGCAGCACGTGCATAGGCGCGTTCTTCGTTCCTTTTCATAGCCACCAATGTTTCGTATAATGGCCGCAATTGAATTAACGTGGCAGATTCCGGAAATTGTATTCCTGCAGCCTTTAAAGCATCTGCCATCGCTTGGCGGTTTGGTCTCAAATCCATTTGAAAAACTTGTATTGTGTTGTACGGAAGTCGTACCCCACACCTGATGTTATAATGTCTCTTTATTTATTTATTATTTTATAATTATTGTTGCAACACGTTTTTAGCGTTGTCCTTTTACAATCCGATCTTACAATTAATTAAAAACGGAAGTTGTAATTAAATCGAAGTTGGTTGCAGTTCGTAACAGCAAAGTGTCATTGACTGACACTTTAGTGTTGCCAACTATCAGACCACTACAATTATTTTGAATTGAGCCTTTATTCAAGTTAAAAATAATCAAATTGTTTTATTTAAATTTGGTTGTATTTTGAGTTGATACTGTTTTGTTGATAAAATAATACAAAAAAATATCGAGAAGTTCCAGAAAAATGGTAGTAACTCAAAAAATAGATTTATTTTGCAATAATTGCAAAAATTTTAAAGAAAATCAATGTAAATATATTTTCAAATGGAATTTGCTTACTATGATGTATTCGGATTTTCAAATTCTCTTAAAATGTAATCACAAACAGTTTTTGTCCTCTACTCAAAATTTTAAAATTTTGAGTTAATACAGTATTGTTGAACGAGTGCGATATGTATTATAATTATTCCCTCTTAACAAATATTATACCAATACTTAACATAGTGTATCAACATCATTTCCATAAAGTTCAAAATATTTTATTAATTACCATTTGATGTCATTGATAACATTCACGTAGTGTAAATTACTAATATAAATAGTATATATGTACTTATGTACGCGTTTAATGTATGCTGTGTATGTATATGTACATATATATTTGTCCTAAATAGATTGAACCAAAAGCAACAATTCTTCTTTTAAAAAGTTTACATCCTGGCCTGAGGATGCTGTTTCATTAGATGCGTTAAAAAGCAAAACAATATTTGGAACAAGTCTGGAAATAAAAATACAATTACATTTAAATTAACATTTATATGCGAATATTATAATGTTAAAGAGCATAAAACCAAAGTATAACAAGTAGTCCGACTCTTTGACAACATTACCTAACTCTATACATGTGTTAGTAAAAATGTACCTAACTCTAAACATGTGTGAGTAACAAAATTAGGCAACAGAGTTTTATAAATATGTTCTAAATTTGAGTTTGTATGAATTTTCAATACCAAAAATTGTAACTCCTATATAGGGTTTTTAATTTACCGACCTTTTTTGATTCCCGGGAATCGGGAAATTTTTTTCTACATTCCCGGGTACCCGGCTATTCCCGAAATATATAATGATACTGTAAATTAGGAATATTATAGCCAAATTTCATATAAAAACTTAGTGTTATAATTACTAAATATCTGATCTACGAATTTATTAAAAAAAATTTGAGCTTAATTCACTAAAATCTTAATCCGTAATTAAAAAATGTCAGCTTTTCATTCCATAAATCGCTTCCTAATACTATTTAATTTTTTTGATTCATTACAAAGCCTTTGTTTAAACTGAATTAATTTTAAAGTTATTTAATAACAGAATTTATTCAAACTTTGAATGATTAAATTTTTGTTAAATCAAATCATTTCCAAAATTAATTGAAAAAATTGTCTTAAACCTTTTTGTACTAGATTTTAATTGAAGAAAAATTTAATCATTTAATACATTTTTGAAGCTATTTTGTTATGGATTTCAAGAAGAAATTTAAAGAAATTAGAATGATTCAATAAGAAATAAATTATATAAATAATGAATTCTCTTTTTAAATTTTCATACGAAACACCCCAGATAAATAATAATAAGCGGTCTATTATTGCCAAGATATATGCAAAAAACTTTTCACTGTTTTTTGTTAAAAAAAAGAGTTCTAACTTGTTTTCTATGTATTTTCGTCAGTTTTTAATTCCCGGGTTTCCCGACTAAAAATCCCGGGAATCGGATAGTGAAAAATTGGTAAAATTCCCGGGAAATTTGTACCGGAAATTCCCAGGATAAAAACCCTAGTCCTATAGTTTAAATTCTACAATAACAAAAAATTACATGTCAGAATTTCCAAAAATATTTTTTTCTTGATTTGTGCAAAATAGAAACTTTTTAACAATGAAAGTGTGCTAAAAGTGTTTAAAAAAGATATAGAATAATATGTGTTAAAGAAATAATGTGTAAAAACGTTATTTTATCAAAAATCAAAAGTTAAAATTTCAAGACATTTCATTTGTTTACATTTCTCGTATATGTGAGAGAGTAATTTGTAAAAATTGAGAGTTGGACTACTTGGTATACTTTGCTTAAAACAATGAAATTATGAATGAATTGTGTTCGTAAATGCAGTAAATTTGTACATCACTGATGCCACGACCTGCAAACTTTTGCAACATATAACTTAATGATGCATTGGTTGCACAAATTTGCGGCATCACTGCCAACAATTTGCATTAAAAAACGTTTGACGTAAAGCAATAATCGCAAATATGCTTTTTCGAACGCTAAACGTTTAATTTGCTGCAGTGATGCAATCATACTGAATTTACGAACACACCCAATGTTTAAGTTACAAGATATTGGTAGAGATTTTGCAATTATTGAACAGTTATCAATAAAATTAGTACCAAAATATCGTAATTATGATATTAATCTTATCTTTTCCATTTTTCCACAACAAACAACTTTCTTTCTTTAGATGTCCCGGTTACTTTTATTGTTTACGTTTTTGTGATTTTTTTTTTTTAAATTTGTATGTCAGCTGTTCAGCGTTGCCACTTGTCTGTTTTTGTTGTATATTGTATGAAAACAGTGCGGAGGTTTGAGTTGCACAGCTGATGAGAGCGGTTGAATTTTTTGTGGCGTCGATTTGATTTTTAATTTTATCATTTTTATTTTGAAAAATTTGAATAAATTACTTTTATTTGGCGAGTGAGACGACATTTATGAAAGGTTTTATACATTCTCACTTTTGTCGACTATTATTGTGCAGTGTATATGGGACGCCATTTTGTAGATTCCTTTTAATTTAAGGTTTTCTAATGAGTGATCCTGAGGAACTTTTGCTTGATCCAGGTGGTCATTTCGACAAAGTGCCACCGGACAAGTCATATTTGAATGTAAATTTGTACAGCACGCCAGAAAGTGGTAAATGTGCCAACTTAACATCGGACTATATGCTGCCGGCTGATAATTTGATTATTACACCGGACAATTTACAAACGATCAGTAACTTCAGTGCAGCGACATCGGGCATTGATAGTACATCCCAGGCCACTTTTCAATTGGTTGGTAATATGTATGCAAATTCGAGCAAGAGATGCGAAATTTTTTCGAATGATAAGCCGGACCGTTCCAATGGACGATTATGAAAATGTGCATTCGCCGGGCACATTAGATGCTGCCATGAATCTTATGGGATTTCAACAGGTGAAGAACAGAGCTAAGAGACCGAGAGTATCAACTATGAAAAACAACCAACCTGATGTTTCTACATTCGGAACCGTTGGGATCGATAGCAACAGATTTGCCATTTTGGGTCAGATCAACATTGAACAGCAGATCGATGCAGGTTCGACCAGGTGAAGTAGACCAGGTGAAGCTGGAAGAGTGGATAATCCAGGTAAGGGTGAAAGAAAGTCTTTTTGTCCTCCCATTATGTTATACAATGTGAATGTTAGAAAGCTGGTAGACCAACTTAATGAGAAGAGGGTTGCTTTCAAGATTATAAATAAGGGTCGGAATAAGAGCAAACTTTTTTTGGAGGATTTGCCTGCCCATCTTGAGATGATGGAATTGCTACGGAGTCAGGGCATAGAATCGCATTCATTTACGCCATCTCGATTGAAGCGGGTGTCCGTGGTACTAAGGGGATTGTATTATATGACTGAGCTTACTGATATTAGGGATTCTTTGGAGGCTTTGATTCCCGGGACTGTGGAAAGGGTCACTAAGTTTAAGACGCCGGCATCGATTAAGGGGGATTATGATACCGGCCTGTTTTTGGTCAAATTGGTACCTGGTAAGGGGAAGGATGAACTGATTCGTTTGAAGTACCTATTTCACCAGACTATTACTTGGGAGTCACCGAAATCTAAGGCAACAGAGATCCAATGTTACCGTTGTCAGAAGTGGGGTAACTGCAACAGGAAGTTTTGTTGTGTCAAGTGTGATAAGGAACACTCCCCAGGCGAGTGTTCAGTGGCAAAGGACAATGGGACTGTCCCTGTTTCAACTGTAAGAACAGCGGTCATACGGCGAATTTTAGGGGCTGCCCATCATTCAAACAATATGTTCATGACATGAAAACTCTTGTGGACGCTACCTTGGCAAGGAAGTCGCAACGGTCCGGCAATGTTAGGGAGGCTACTACACAGAGTGGTGTTACACAGGGCAGATCATATGCCAGCAATTTTTATGGCGAGAAGGCCCCTACGTTTACTAAACGTCGACCTGCAATTATTGAGAAATTTCTAGAAATTGCGGAATATTTTGGTGAGGAGTCTTTGGAAACAAGGATTTCGAGATTTTTGCAGAATTACAGATCGGTTCCTAGGGAAGATGCGAAGAGGGAGTATGGTTAACTTCTGCAGGAGATAATGGCACAATATGGCCCGTAATAGTTTGAACATAATGACTTTTAACGTTAGGTCTCTAATAGAGACCAGTAGGAGAATTGAGTTAAATAAGGTGCTTATGGACGGTGGAGTGGACATTGCCTTTATTCAGGAGAGCAGGGTTTCATCGGATTTCGAACTTCGTTTGCATAATTTCAATACTGTTATGGATGGTTCTGCTTTAGGTACGGCGATTTTTATTAGGAAGGACATTGGATTTCGTTGCATCAATGTTCCTGGCATCAAGTTCAATGGCTGCTTTATTGAAATGGAGATGAATTATTCCTCGCAGTGTAAGAAGGTTTTACTTGGAAGTGTTTATGTACCGTGCAATTTCCCGACTGTGGACACCTCTTCTAGTTTGGATCGCATTAAGGATTTTTCGTCTTCTTATGATGGCACTATTATAGGTGGCGATTTGAATGCCAGGAACACATCATGGGGAGATAACATGACCAACTTGAATGGCAGGACTCTTTTCGACTGGATAGGGGACTCGGGTGCTCAATTTAGGAGGGTGTGCGATGTTAACCCCTCGTTTCCTAACGGATCGTCCTTCCTCGACCACTTTTTGATGAGCGCTAATATAATGGACTTGGACAATCGGAACTATACCGTCTCATCTCTTCCCACATTCTCTGACCACTTTCCTCTGAAATTGGATATCACTTTTCTCAGTTTGATCTTATATACCTTCCTCCTCTAACTTTCACCTCGTATGAGAGGATAATATGGGATGACTTTCGGAGGGACTTGGACAGGGAATTGTCCTCAGTGCCTATTCCATCATATAGGGTTCTTGATAATTCGGAAATTGACATGTACATCGATCACTTCACCGGTAGAGTTAATATGGTTCTTGGCGTCCACACCGATTATGTTGAGATGGGTAACAGAAAATTTTTTGTTTCCGATGACATACGAAGGCTTTTCAGGGTTAAGAATGTTTGGCAGCGAAGACTGAAAAAGATTTTTCATAGGAATTTCAACAGGACCAACTCCGAGTATCGGCACCTTTCTGCTCAGTTAAGCCTACTCAAGATTTTGATTAAGGAGAAGGTGGAGATGAGCCAGGCGAATATGTTTAATGACAGACTAAAGGAATATTAAACCTGGTCCGGATACATACAAACGGATTAATAATGTAATGGGTAATAAGAGAAAGGAACAGTTCCCGAGATTGATTGTCGACGACGTCACATACACAAGGGACTCCGACAAGGTGCGTGAATTTAGTCACTTTTCGCGAATATACTCTGCTAACGTTCCAGCATCTGTAAATGTTCCTGACATTGACGCAGAGATTCAGTCATTTTTTGCCGAAGTGCCCGCGAGAATATGCTCAATTGATGATGATTTTAGACCCCTTGATAGTACGGATACCACACATTTCACTAATTCTTCAGAGCTTCTCTCAATAATAGGATCTTTGAATGCAAAGAAATCTGCTGGAATTGACAATGTCTCTAATTATTTATTGAGGAAACTTTCTATGGCCGTGGACTATTTGACTACAATTTTTAATAATTGTATGAATAATAGTTACTTTCCGGACACCTGGAAAATTGCGAAGATTTATCCGCTTCGGAAGAAGCCGAATGTGTATGATATTAACAACTCGAGGCCTATATCTATGTTATCGAATTTGGGGAAATTGTTCGAGAGGGTGATAAGGCTTAAGATGGACCTGGACGTCGACTTTGACTACATTGCCCATCGTCAGTTCGGATTTAAGAAGGGTCATTCATCTTCACATGCCTTGTTAAAGTTTCATGATGACGTAATACGAAACCTCGGCGATCAGCGATGTACAGTAGCAGTGTCCTTGGACATCGAAAAGGCATTCGATCGTGCATACCAGAATGGTATAATCCTTAAACTGCTGCGGATAGGATTCAATCCATTTACAGTTAGATTACTTATGAGCTTCTTCATTGATAGATGTTTCTTTGTGCAGCTGAATCAGGTTTCGTCCCAGCGGGAACCAGTTTATAGTGGAGTTCCTCAGGGTTCGATTTTGGGACCCCTTCTTTATAGCACTTTGGTGTATGATTTCCCTCATTGCTTGAATGGATCGAATAGCATTTTATATGCTGATGATTCGTTAATATATGCGCACCACACAAATCCTGTTATGGCCCTGGAACGTGTTTCGGACCACCTCAGGATTATTAATGAGTATTATGGAAATTGGGGTATAAGGATCGGAGGCGATATGTCTGAGGAATGCATCCGGCAAATGTCCTCACTTTGTTGTGCCCCTGCGTAGACACTTGAAATTGACCCTAGATGGTATGGAGATTCCATTTAGGGACAGGATCAGGTATCTCGGTGTGAATTTTAATAAACTCTTTAAATTTAATGAACACGCACGTACGGCGGCGGTAAAGGCGCGGATGATCAGGTCGATGTTTACTAGGCTCTTGATGAATCGCCACTTAAGTCGGGAGTCAAAGCTTTTGATATATAAGGTGAGCATCAGAACTGTATTACTGTATGGATTTACTGTGTGGTTTACAATTTCCCCAACGGTCGCTAGGGAACTTGAGATTGTCGAGCGCAGTGTATTGAGACTGTGTGTTGGTCGCAATTTTGAGTCTCGTAATAGGCGATTTTCGAATAAATATATTTATAAGGAGTCGAATGTTACTCATTTATGCATCTATGCTCTGACTCTTATGCGAAATTTTTCTCGTAAACTCCAATTCAATATATTTATAAGGAGTCGAATGTTACTCCTTTATGCATCTATGCTCTGACTCTTATGCGAAATTTTTCTCGTAAGACTCCAATCCAATATATTTATAAGGAGTCGAATGTTACTCCTTTATGCATCTATGCTCTGACTCTTATGCGAAATTTTTCTCGTAAACTCCAATTCCATACGAACCCACTTATTACTGATATTTATAATCGGCAGATGGATTTAGGTTGGTCTGACAGTATGTACATTTCGCCATTTGGTATTCTTAATGAGGACCTTAATTTATCTGACGATATTTCACTCTTGCCGGAGTTCTATAGATACAATGACCACACGTGCCATCGTGGCTGATGGCCGGTTGGTTTAGTGTGTGGCCACACTACGCTTGCAGTCGCATGACTTAAGCGTATTGTGGATCGATAGTTATCATATAATTTTATGATTTTTATTTTGTAATGTATATTTGTTTGTATTTACACTATGGTATATACCATATTCTTATATATAATATCCTATGGTACAAATGGCAGCCAGGCTGTTATGATGATTTCTTGGATTTTGAATCCATACCTGTATATATTGTACATATTTTATTAGTTGTAAGTGTATATAATAGTTTTAATTTTAGTTTGTAAGTATCCTTTTTTATTTCCTATTTTTGTCAAAATGTAATTTGGTGCCGGGGGCAAGCACGATATACTCTAACCTAGACTCTTTAATGTCAAGTAACTTTTTTTTTATTCAGCGGGATGCTATTTCTTATTACCTGATTAGAATCATACATATAGTTCTAAGTTTTTTTTAAGAAAATTAGCTTTAAGAGAAAACATATGTAAACTAAATTTCTGAAGTCTCAATAAATTTAAATCTAAAAAAAAAAAATGAAAACAGTGCCGGACGAAAAATTGTTGACGGTTATCTAATATGTTGCGGGCCAGTGGGTTTGGGTAAATGTTAACTTTTTTTTTAAATATTTTTGTACATTTTTCGTAATCTCAGTTTTTACAAGGGGTACGTTTAGATCTTTGTGTATATTCGCGTTTTTGATATACCAGGGGGCAAATGTGATCATTCTTAAAAACTTGTTTTGGCGTCTTTGGATCTTTTCTACATTTGACCCTGAGCCCGTGCCCCGTACCTGTAATCCATAACACCATATCGGTTTTAAAATCTAAACTAAGCGTAGAATTTCTGCTAATAAGCCAATTAATTTGAATTGATTTCAATTTCATTTGAGTCAACTTTGCATCTGTATGACTTTTCCATGTAATGCGACGATCGAGATGTATTATTGTTTGGTTATTGATATGAGTAGGGGGCATGATTCTCTACGCAATGTAAATGTTATATGTGTACATTTTTGCTCGTTGACTTTAATTTTCCATAGTTTTAACCATGATAAAAATATAGAAGGTAGTTTCAATCAAATTTTGTTTTTTAAAATAAGGTTTTTTGAAGTTTCCTTATTTTGTGAGAATTATAAAAAGCGTTGCCACATTCCTAAAAATGATTCTGATTATCGAGACATTTATTACAGAAAATGTGTAATTTATAATTTAGTATTTAAATATTGTGTTGGAAGTTATTGATTCAATTTCTAACGTGCGCTTACTTATAATTGAAACACGTTGACTATTTTTATAGGTCTTTTTCGTATGCATTTTTCCATTTATATTATTACTATGCAAATATTTTATATTTTAATTATAAGAGACAGCACACGCATGAATGTATTTTCAAGATCTAGCCGAGCATTTTCAGAAAATATAAAAAGTCTTTGAAAAGTCTTGAAGGTGTACTACTTTGAGTTTTAGATATAGCCAGCCGCTGTTGTCGTATGTTGGGTAATGAGAGACTTTAAAAAAAATCATGTTTGAATGTTTGCAAAAATATTTGTTTTTTTTGCAGTTGGGGAAAATAAACTCATTTTTATGTTTTTTAATATTTTTCAAATTAATGTAATTTAAATATTCCCAAAGAATGAAAGGGAAAATTTAAAATTAATATGGCATTACTATTTTTATGAAAACGTCACAATCCTTAAGCATGTCAGACGTAGAATTTGAAAAAATAAAGAGAGAATGAAACTACCTTCTATTTTTCTACTATGGTTTTAACCATTTTTCTAATTCAAAGAGGTTTTCATGAATGCTTAGAATATCAGTATCATCAGCAAGTCTATGGGTTTGTTCGATATAACTATGTTTTCTTCTAAATCAAAATTGATGATTCGGAATACAATTGTTTTCAATTAACCGGGTACAACATGTTCATGAGTATCTTCTCAAATAGCTATTAGACAATAGGCTGATGGGTCAGTATGATTCTACTTTTGTGTGATCTTTTTCCGGATTAGGTATCATGGTATCCGGGGTAGCTCCATAAGCATCTTGTTACTGATTTTGTCAATAACAGGCGCTTTTTTGGAGTTTAAATCAACAAAAGCCTTTTCGATCTCTCGAATCTCAAAACGTAGGGGTACGGCTGCTCAAAAATGGGGTACAACAGGTGGCAACTCAATTGCTTTATTTGACGTGTTCGGTGTAAATACTTTTTTCAAATGATTAACAAACAGATTCCCTTTTTATAAAGCCAACACCTGTTTAAAACGAAAGAGTTTTCTCGTCGAATAACTTATTGAATGCATTAGTTATTTTGATAAATCAATTTTTAAAAAAAAAGTTTTATGACATTTGAGAAAATACGTATGTATGTACAGTGCCGAACTTAAGTATTGGCACAGGATGCTCATTGTACTTTAAGGTCGATTTAAAGGCCATATTGATGACATTTTTAATAAAAATATATATTTATCAGATAGATTGATGAATTTCCTACAAAATACCACCAAATTCATTTCAACAATTTTGCAATATTATTTAAAAATAATAAAAAGACGAAAAATTCCACAATTCCGTAGAACAAAACTATTGGCACACTTAACCAGATTCTTCAAATTTGATCGATTTATCCACTTTTTTTTTCTTTGAAAATGCGATTTTATCTTCTTTTATTTAACAGTTTTCGTTTCTAAAACTATTAATGTCAATTTGTAAAAAATGAGCACAATAATTATCAATTTTGCTGAAAATGGCTAACAAAAAAAAGGAAACAACAGAATCTGAGCGCAAAATCATCCTTCACTTGCACAATCAAGGAAAATCATATGCTGAGATTGTGGAGATTATGGAAAGAAGCATTTTTACAATTTGGAGTATCGTGGAACGTTTTAAGGCAACATCAACACTTGAAAGTGCTAAACATACAGGTCGTCCTAGATTCTTAAGTGAGCGTAAATACAGCCATATGATCAAAAAGGTCAAGTTATGTCCAAAAATATCTTCAACACAGGTTGCTGCAGAGATTAAAGAAGAGTTTGGGAATGAAGTTCACGCAGCAATAGCCAGAAGAGTGCTCCAGAAGACAAACTATAGTTGTCGTATTGCTATTCGTAAACCATTTATTTCATCTGTGAACCAAAAGAAGCGTTTAGAATATGCCGTTTAGGAATTTACGTAAGCCACATGATTTTTAGCACCAAGTGCTATTCTCTGATGCAAACAAATTTAATATTTTTCGCTCTGATGGCCGTCAAACGGTATAGAAAAAAACCAATAAAGAGCTGGAAAAACAAAATATTGCTTCAATAGTAAAACATGATGCTGGAGAGGTAATTGTGTGGGGTTGGAGAGCTGGTGTTCATTGACGAAATAATGGACAAAGTTAAATATACGGATACACCTCAGGAAAAGTGCAGAAAAGTTAAATTTACCATTTTCTTTCACTTTTCAACATGACAATTATGCCAAACATTCGGCCTATACTGGACGTATGTGGCTTTCATACAATATTTCGCATGTCCTACCACACACTCCACAATCTCCGGATCTCAACCCAATAGAGCATCTGTGGGAAGAGCTAGATAAGTGAGTGAAAAAGGCATTAGTTGAAGAATGGCAAAGTATTGGGTCAGATATCACAAACAAGTTGGTGGATTCATGTCTAAGCTACTCGAGGCAGTTATAAAGCAAAAATCACTTGCAACTATATATTAAATTTTCCAATATTGCTTCCTAAATGAAATGTTTTTTAGCTTTTAATGAAGTGTGCCAATAATTTTGTTCATTGAAATTAAGTATTTTTATGTAGTTTTGTTATTAATAAATAGTGGTATTAAATTGTTGAAATGATGTTGTTTATATTTTGTAGGAAATTCATCAGTCTATCTGGTAAATATATTTTTTGATTAAAAATCTCTACAATACGGCCTTTAAATAGTCCTTAATGTAAAATGAGCATCCTGTGCCAATACTTAAGTTCGGCACTGTATATTTTGTATAAAAAAATAGAAAATATAACAGAAAAATCAAAAGAAAGAAGCTAAATAGTGCATTACAAATCCCATTAACATATTAATCGACATCGAATTATAAAGGTACGTTCACAATTTATAAAATTTTGTGACACTTAATTGCTCTTTTACTCATTACACGACAAATACCGCTAATATTTAATTTTATAGTAACAATTGATCTCCAAATATTTTAACAAACTTTTTTTTGGTTTTATGTGAGTACAATTGAATTGTAATGTATTGTTTTTCTTTTTTTAATAAAATGACACAATTACTTTTCTATTTGAAAAAACATTCCCGGGAAACGGGAATGAAAAATTTGATTTCCCGGGAAATAAAATTATCCGGGAAACCCCAAACCCTAATAGCGTTGCATTTTTTATGATAAGTTCTATATGTGTTGGAAAAATGGTTCTAAAGAAGCATTACGAAGCTAGAACACGTTATTTAGAACAGTTTTCGAAATAGTCCTTAATCAATGATTTTTGTTTGACCTTAGAACTAGTTCTAGAGAAGCTTTACGAAGCAAACACACATTACTAGTAAAAGTTCTAGATTAGTTCTTCCGTCAGAGATTTTTTTTGAAATCGTCATATTAGGAACTAGTTTCAAAAAGCAGATGAGGAATTCTTACTGTTTCTATGTTTAATATATAGAATTAACTTTAGAAGACTTACATATATTTACCGAATATGCTAATGAATTCATTTAGCGAACGTTGCATAAGATGTTAAACATACATAAAAGAGAATTCCATTGAAACGGTTTTGGAAACAAATATTGCACTCAGAACGCAATATTGTATAATTTTCAACATTCGTAGTAAATTTGTTCAATTCATTGTTGAATTATTATAGATAAATATGTATAGTATACATATTAAATTTGTATTACTTATTCGTGTGTTGAAACAAAAAAACAATAATTACAGCAGTTCCAAAATGTTGCTGCGGAACTAATAAGTTATCTATTGCACTGCACTAGAACCAATGTAGACCTAGTTCCTTAAATATCATAAATAAGTCTTTGAGAATCACAATAGCGTTCCACAAAACTGGTTCCAGAAGTAATTTCGACATCACTAATTCCAAAGCTGTCATTAAAGAATCTGAATGATTACAATCGTTCTAGAATTAATTATTTTGGAACATGTTCTGACATTTTTCCTGGGTATGTACATATTCAGACATTTTTCTTTTGTAATATATTTTTGTTTGGCCTATTGAGGCTTTTTATATTACTTGAATTTTAATAAATAAATTTATACCTATTTTACATACAGTGACTCAAACGAAAAATCGGACAAGAGTTTGTCTGATATAAATGTGCTGTAAACATAAAAGGATGTAACAAAAAAATTGATTTTTTCGCTTCTATTTACACTCCACATACCTATATCTCTAAAAAATAACAAAAACTAAAATTTGCATCATTAAAACTGTAAACTTTTGCATAAAAACCAAACTAACTCAATTTCTTGCGACAAACTCAAAATCGGACAGAGTAAAATAGGTATTCAAAAGTGTGCGATAAATATTTAGTTGCATATCCTTTGTTGTCTCGAATG
Source organism: Calliphora vicina (assembly GCF_958450345.1). Lineage (NCBI taxonomy): Eukaryota > Metazoa > Arthropoda > Insecta > Diptera > Calliphoridae > Calliphora > Calliphora vicina. The sequence continues at coordinate 78,741,867 of NC_088782.1, forward strand.
ACCAGTAATCGCTTTTGAATCTATTTCACCATGTTTTGACATACTTCCGGCTCTATTGAGGTCCATGCTTCCAGTAAGGACTCTTTTATCTGAACTAACGTGTTAAGTTTTATTTGATGCACTCTCCTAGCTAATTCCTCCCAAAGATGCTCAATTGCATTAAAGTCTGGGCTCTGTGCAGGAGTTTCTATAAATTTGGGACAGTTATGGATCAACCAAAGATTTGCAACACCTGATGTGAATTGGGATCGTAGTCTAGATAAAAGGAAAAGATGTTTTCTGTACCCACTTTTTCGCACTTTGCTGTAAATTTTGCTTCAAAATATATAAATACAAATTGCATATTCCGGCACTCAATATGCAGCCCCAACACATAAACAAAATAGAAGATTTTTGGGACAAAGTAGTAAATTTGTTGATAAACCACCGTAAAGCGCACTTTTTAGTAGTTGCCATTATTTTAAGCATTTAATCACTGACGGAAGTAAAATTATTGTATATGGATCAGACTGCAAGCTGTTGCCGAATTCTATTATAAAACCACAAAAGCCACTGTTAAGCATGGAGTAGGCTCTGTTATGGTTTGGGAATTAGCTAGGAGAGTGCATCAAATAAAATTTAACATGTTAGTTCAGATAAAAGAGTCCTTACTGGAAGCATGGACCTCAATAGAGCCGGAAATATGCCATAACATTTAAATCAATTTTAAGAATCTTAACACCAATTAAAATAAAAAAATATTCGACAACGACACTCGTAATAAGTCCGATTGTTTCAATACAAATGAAATATGAAGCTAACCTTAAGTCGTATAAAGTTTTATCCATGTCCTCTTCTGTAAATTTTCCTTCACTAGAGGCAATCAGGCAAAATTCAATTGTTTCATCTTGCAGGCACGATTGAACGAATTCAAAAATGTCACTTATTTTTTCATAAACACCAAAAGTGCCCTGTAAATTTAAATAAGTCAACATAATAATTCTGTCTTAAGTGTTTTCAACATACTTGTATGAAAAGCCCATTGGGAAATTTGACTCTTACTAATGCGTACTTATACATTCTTAATGCACGCTGTTCTTCGCGTTCTCTCATAGCTTTTGTTTTTAGAATCTGGGCACTTTCAATAGCTTCGGCTCTCAATTGCTGTTCTCGTTTTATTTCTTCAGGTGAAATACGGTAGAAATCATCTGGTAAAAGGACTCGTTTAGCTTGAGAAGGCAACAACACTTTTATATTACGATCTAATACTAATTGAATTGGTTCAGAATTTTGCAAAGCTTCAATTAGTACTGTAAGATCGTAATCTTGATCAACATTCTCTTTCGACCATATAAGAAACATCTCATTATCCAAATCAACTTCACGAAATCCTGCAGCCTGGAGAAAGTCTAATGCGCCTTCAACATATCGAACTTTTTCACAAAATATGCTAAAAAAGGCATGAACAATTATTACCATATATACAATTGATTTATTCATTAAGAAATCTTACCGATTTGACATTCTAATTTTGTAGTATTTCTCTTCCTCTGGAAATTTGATGATGTTCTCCAAGTATTTTGTTAAAGTTCCAATGCAGTCTTCTGCCTATATTTAGGTAAAAATTGTGTTTAAATAAATTTCCCTACTAAATATTTTGTATAGTCCGACAAACAAAAGCAGTACGAAATCTTTGGGATTAGTTTTAATATTCGATAGTACTCAATATTTTGCGCATTGCTTTTGTTTGAAATACATATACATATTTATTTAGCAAAACCTTTTCCTTGTTATTGCAATTGTACATTATCAAACAGGATGTCAATGCTTTTTCCGCGTCCAATTGCTGATAAAGGAATTCTTTAATTTTAACTTTCCATTCTTTTTTTGATAATATTGCTTCACTTATGATAGGGCAGCGGAAGAAGACACCCTGACAAGCTAAATTTAAATTAGGATTGTTTTCAACAGTCGTAGTTTCGGGTGATGAAATTTCTTCCTTAAGTTTTCGTTCAGCTTCAAGTTCTCTTTTAGCTTGAGCTTTAATAGCAGCCAGAGATGTATTAAATTCTTTTGAATCCTTATTCTCCACTCTGGCCAGAGCAGCGGCTGCTGCGGACCTAACTTCATTACTCAATTCTTTCCGTTTAGGTGGAACATATGCATCGGTTACAGGTTTGCGGCTTGAAGTGGATGCTTCCTGATTTTGTGCACTTAGAGTGTGACCTTGCCCTAAGCCCCCACCCAGTTTAAGTTTAAAGGCTGCTTCCTCCTTCTTCTTTGAGAAGAATCTTTTAATTTTAGACATTTTTTAATGAACTCTAAATTCTAGGAGAATGTTCTTTAGGCAACTTTAATTTCGCCACAGACAGTTTGAGTTCTTCGATTTCTTTAAGGGTACCTAAAATTGTGTCTGTAATTACTAAAAATATAAGCATATTCACCTTTTTTAAATACTCACTTGGTCTAACGAATTTATCCGTAATAACTTTACCATACACTTTCCAAGAATAACCAATCAATAGCGAAGTAAGCAATAAAAGTATACAGAGCAGTTTAAACAGAGTCCACTGAAGTGAAGTAAACTGTATAGGACTTTTCCACGTGATGGTAGGATCCGATAATTCTTTCCCGATTTTTCCAACAGTTGTTATAGCAAATTCTACAAAATGTTCAAATTGGAAAGCGAAAGCTTGAAGCCTTTCGTTTATGAAATGCCGGTAAGAATCAATATTCATTTGCACAAAATTAGCTGCTATTCTCAACAAATTACATTCTCTATACGAGTTTCTTTGTTTGTTGTCTTTGTGTATTAACAATATACTTTGTGATTAATATCGTGAGTTCAAATTTACTAATTCGTGTATATTAGTTTGACAAAATTAAGTATCTATTCTGACTAGTTTTTATAAAGTGGGTCTACACTAAAATTCTGTTAATTAAGTCATCGTTACCCCTTTTCCGTTTTTAAAGAATTTCCCGTAGGACTACATTAAGTCAACAATAAATATTTGAATGCTAGACAATTCAGTTTGATAATTTATTCCCATCTCAAAGTAACATTAGTTTGGACATTTTTATGTTTGCAATTACCAATAAATGTCAAGCTTTGTGGCTAAGCAATAATGTTATAACATAAGCTGTCAAACTTATTTAGCCCCTGGTTATACCTGATAAATTTGTATCATGACAAACTTCAAAATGGTTGTCTAAATAAAAAATTATCAGGTGTAGTCCCTATTTATTAGTATTATTGTTTCGTTATAATAAAATTGTTAGTGCTTTTGCTTAACTAGCGTTTACACATTCAAGTAACAGTTGCAAAAACTCAACACATTCATACTTTTGCACTAACAAAATTGTGCAAATTTACACATGCATAGTGATTGTGTTAGTGCAAACATATTAATGTTACCAGTTACTTGCATGTGTAAACCCCAGGTTACACAACTTCGTCTTGACAACAAATGTCATTTATTGTTATGATGAATATTTGTTTGAGGTTGTATTGGTGACTTTTTAATTTTCACCAGACACACAGAGTTCTATAAAAATGTTTAAATTTTAATTTATTTAAATTTTCTTCTATTTTCAATGCCAAAAAACGAAACTCTGTTCCATGGAATGAACGCATAGAACGGAAAGAGAGAGTAAAAAATTGCTCTCTTTTCACACATTTTACTCTCTTTTCACAAAATACATGCAATACATTCTCATGAATTAAGTTTTTGACAACAGACTTAGGTTTTTGGCTCTCAGTTAGATATCTAGTATGCTAGTGACCAAAGTAAATTAATAAAGTAGACTCAGTAGAACAGCTGACTATTTTTTTTACTTTGGTCTGAACTGTCAATTCACTTGTGGTTGTTGTGGCGAAAAATACAACAAGCCCAAAAGCAAAAACAACAACAGGCAACTTTGACAGCTCAGACCTTAAACCAAAAACAAAATTGCTTGTGGTTTTTGTAAATGTTGTATTTGTTGTAGTACTGTCGCTACTTTATTAATTTACTTTGCTAGTGACTATGCTCTGTTCTATAAATCAAATTCTAACACAAATAAAATTATGTGTCAAAAATTAATAATTTTTTTTTTAGTTTGAGCAAAATTAACGTTTTTCGGAAAAAAATGTACTGCAAAGTATTCAAAAAATTTGCCAAATGTTGTGTAGAAGTGTAATAAAGTTGTTCGGTCTGTATTTAGCAACTCTCAGTTGCGCCTCTAGTTGTACCCTATGTTTCTGTTATTCTCCCGACGTTATTTATTATGTTAAGATATAAAAATTGCTCGTGGAGATAATGTATGTTATCTACTAGAAACAAACAAATACTGATACCTAAAATCAGATACTCCCTATATGAAAGGTCTTTCGTTGTAAGAGTTGCAAGGTCTTGGAACTGTCTTCCGCATGAGTTACGTATATTTTCCCACAGCAATAATGTATTTCGTCTCAAGCTTTTGAGATCTTTTCATTAATTTCCATTATTTTACAATTGAAATTAAATGTTACCATATCCGGACGATTGCCTCTTTTTTTAATTACAATTAAATTTAATTAAATTCATTTATAAATGGCTGGGGAGCCCTTAAATGATTATGATATATAAATATTATATTGTTTTTTATTGATATTTACTCAGAATATTTGATACTTTGTAATACGTTTTTTGGCCTAGATGGCTTTGTATTACTATAAAACAGAAATAAATAAATAAATAAATTAGATTTTGAGATACTTAGAATAAATAAATTGAACGGTAGGAGATATAAATGATAATAAAAAATAAATCAACATCATGTTTTAACAGCATGATACCCTCCACATTCTCAACTGTCCAGCTAGCCATACTTCACTACGTCCAGTAGATTTATGGACCCACCCAGCAGAAGTAGCACAATTCCTTGGACTTGATCTTGCAGAACCCCTAGATTAAATATTGTTAAATTTCTCTTCTGAAATTTCCTAAACCTTATACAATTGCGAAATTAATAACAAACAGACGTTTTTTTGTTTCCCTTTTTCGTTCCTTTTAGTTGTTGATGGAAAACTTCGTCTGTCTGCCTTTCAATTTCTACTTTATAAAAGGGGACTTATAAAACGTCAATCACAGTGAGAACAATCTCAAACAGATCAAACTGAATCAAATAAAAAAACTAAATATTTATTTTGAATTTACCAACACCCCCATATTTAATGGGGGTGTTGAACCAAATTATTAATGGATTTACCAGCAAAAAAGTCGAACAATCGTTTACGTTATCCAAAATAGTCGACTAACCAACAAAAAATTCGAGAAAGTAGCTTTTATATTTTTAACTAGCTGACCCGACAGACGTTGTCCTGTCCAAATTAGAAAAAAGTTCGATTTGTGAATTTGTGTAAAAATAGTTAAAAAGAGAAAAAATAACGTATTTTTGAATGTTAATGTTTTATTTACATTTGATTTTAAAATATGTATGTATGTACATATGTATAACGAATCTTATGGTGTTCTATTTACATTTTCATTGAAATATCGATGTTCAGGTAACCAATTAAAATAAAAAAATACTTTTTTTTCGATTGCTTTGCTGTGATATCATAATTTCGTTAATTGCAATGATCTATGATACACGACATTTTTTTGTTGTTGTCTGGCACGCAAACAAATAATGCTGATGGTGTTCCAACACAAGAACAGGCGACATATGGAGCCATGGGGAGCCGTGGTAGCAAAACGTTTTGTCCTTTAAGTATTGTTGCTTCAATGACGTTATGCATCAGGTTTTTTTATCGCAAGTCGGGTGCCATTGGAGATTGTGTGGCAGTAATCCTGGTAATTCCAGCGAGTTGGATAGTTGACATCATCTTGGGAAGTAACAAAATCCACCGATTTATATGCCATCATTCGACATATGTATTCGACAGCAATATCACTTTGAATCTTAAAATTCAATTCGTCGACATCAATGTTTTTCGCAGCCAATATAACACGTGAGCTCAACCAATCATGATTTTGTGCAATGTTTGGAAACACCTTTCGGATGAGTTCGGATTTTGATTCACTGAACTGGCAGAAAACGATGGGAAGTTAAATGAAGCCGTTCGATATGTCAATCGGGATTTTTCCGTTGCCAATGTCCAGCAATTTTTTGGAAAATACTTCTCCAGGTTGATCGTTCTGCAGCTCAACACATGTTCACAGTCAATTTGAGTTTCTTGATATGTTTCCACAAAATGGACGACTTCAAACATGCATTAAGTTCATCGGTTTGCGTTGACCGTGGATTCACTGGCAATGTTTGCAGAAAATCACCTGCCAACAGAATCATAGCACCTCAAAACCCGCTTTGATTGTTTCGTAAATATTGCAACGTCATTTCAACAACGTAGCTGCAATTCCAGATGAGAATCAAGAAGTTTTTTCAGTTCAACCGGGAGCGTGCAAAAAAAATCCTTCCAGTTCCATCTTTCACAACTTTCATAAGAGTATCGTGCGCATATTTTTGTTGACGATTCAACAGTGGTATGTTTGTTCGAACTGATCCCCATAACGCATCGCAATCACATTGTTTTTCGCGTCGCATATCTGATTAAATGCGTCGTGCATCGGACGATTGGGAGCTGTCATGCCTAACTCAGATAATACCTTTTTGGACATCATCAATTACATGTCCTCTATTAATTACAAAGCCTCGTTGAAATATTTCCTCGCCCAGTTGAAAATTTGGATTTGATGTTCTATCTGATGCAAAATATCATCACACATGGCATCTTTGTACTTTCTTCATAAATCAGTCGGTTTATCTCAATATGCTTCCCATATGTTGAGATGTACATACATATTTGATGAGCATTTGACGAAAGCACTGCATCTCCGAGGAAGTATTTCCAATGACTGTCATTATCTAACAATCGCAAGCGTTGACACGCTTCGCTATACGTTACACAATTCAACATTTATAGTTCGTAAATCTCGATATGATGTTGCGTTACGAACGTTGACTAATAGCAAACGCAAATAGAAACACTCATCGTTTCTTGGATGGACTGTGTAAATGAGACCTAATGCGTCGTATAAAAATAAATGGGGGAAACCTGGAACTGGATTTCCTTATTTCCGCCGTTGAATTTTTTTTGTCGAATGATTCCAAGTAATATCTTGGCATTTCGGAGTATAGCAACGTTCGGGCAAATTCGTCATTTCGGCACATTTCTAAACATCTGGTCAATATTGTAGATGCCTTTCAATCAACTCGTAATACATTCTCCTCAGTAAAGTACACTTTTTGGCCATTTTCCAGATGTACGGCTAAATGAACAACAGTTGGATGTCTTTCATGAATGGTAAATGAAAAATGCGCCAAATTGCTTCGTTACTGCTAACATAGCGGCCCATTTGAAGTTGATTGACTTCATCGTTGGAATTATCCGCACTAACTCAGCCAAGTCACTGCGTTTGGTTATATATTTGCAGAAGTAGAAGAAGAAGAACTGATGCAATTCCCAACGAACGACATTTGATTTTTATTTATATAGAAGATAGATATGGCATTAGCGATATAATGTAAAAATTGGATTTTTACACGCCCATCCACCCACAGACCGAATATTAAAAATCTGACAGTGTTACCCGCTGGGCTATTCTGAAGATTCCCTGAAAATTTCATCAAAATAGGTCCAGCTGTTTTTTTATATATATATGGCATTAGCGGTATAATGTAAAAATTTGATTTTGCCACACCCCTCCGCCCACAGACCGAAAATAAAAAATCTGACTTTAGAGTTTTACCCGCTAGGCTATTCTGAATATTCCCTGAAAATTTCATTAAAATCGGTCCAGCCGTTTTTGAGTACATTCGGAACATACATCCATTTTTATATATATAGATGAAAAATGTTCGTATGAGAAAATTCGAAAATCTTCTTTACGAAAGCACAGAATGGACATAATGTAGTATTTTAGGTGTCTTAAACCATATTCAGAAAATTTCCTTTAAAATGATACCAGTTTGGAACTAATCGGTTGGATGGTCTCAGAGTCTATAACGGACATAGGTAGAAACATTTTTTGTATTTTATATATATAGATTCTGTTGGAAAAATTTAAAAAAAAATCATGAAAAATGTATTTTTTTACATTAAAATATCATGAAAAGAATATAAAAGTAAAAAATGTAAAGGATCTTGTTTCAATTATAGAATCCTATATATTTGGGGTATTCACATGGTCTGCTATTAGTCATAATGTCCTAATATATTATAATAGTTATTGTGTTTTAAACAAAAAAAAATGATTATTTTATGACAAAACAATTAATATAGTTCAAATAGTCTTATTAGTTTATAACTTTTTTGTTTGAAACACAACAAAAATTTGTTTAAACTATCATAATATATTAGGACATTATGACAATATGACCAAATAGTAGACCGTGTGAATACCCAAATTATTACCTTTTAAAAATGGTGGTTTATTTCATTTAAAAACCGGACACTTTTGATTGCGAATAAAAGCAGTTTAGTAGTTTAAAATTGTAACAACTCTTTATTTATTCAAATTTACACAACAACAGGTTAATAAGTCTGTTGGGGTAGGAATCGTAAGATTTTTTCTATATGTTTTTTTTTATAAATAAAAACGAGAATTAAAATGGGAGTTGTTTGAAAATATTTTATTTTTGCGGTATACACATATTTCCTTTCGGGGTTTGATCAGCAAGGAAAGTGTTACAATTCTTTTCTGTATAACTACACGTACATATAAGAAGGTTTATAGCAAAGAGATCAGGGAGAGAGTACAAAACAACTTTACGGCGAATGGAGATGTTTACACTAAGGGACGTTTAAATATACGCACTTAAAATGTATCTTAAATTACGCGTAAACATCCAGCCCCCTTGCTATAATGCAATCTTAACATCAAATACAAAGGAATTCAAGTTATTCGATATTACAAAATAATTCATAGTAGATATTTAACAGATAATACAATATACATATTGTTACGAAATTGTACTTGAATTCAAATATAACAATTTTAACATCTGATTTAAAGTTGCATAATGCTATTTGAAAGCAGTGCCTCTCAAACTGTAACTTATCTGTGGGCATTATTAACATTAAATAAAAGCTTTGAGTTGATCATTGATCGTAAATATGGCAACGCTGAATGTTGGCTATAAATAGTGGCAAAGGTTGCAATCGTTAGTTCAGGTTATCAGAGACGCTATTCGAATAAACATCAACTGAGTGCCTTAAAGTGTGCTGTATTTTTCAAGTGAATTCGTGTACATTATAAAGTGTATCTGTATTTCTGCGAATTTATAAACGTGTATAAAAAAACACTGAGTGGCTATTTAATTCAGTTGTTGTACATTTTAAATAAATAAAGATTTGTTACAATTTTCGAACTACTAAACGGCTTTTATTTGCAATCAAAAGTATCCGGTTTATTTAAAGGAAATAAACCAACGTTTTGAAAAGGTTAAAACGTAACAATATATATTAGAGTGTCCCTTATAATTAAATTTTTTGAAATGTTGAAACGGTTCAAACGGATTTAGTTTTGAGGCGCATTTTCAAGGGGAAAAATGCATTTTTTCTGTTTTTTTTTTAAACAAAATTTTGGTATTAAGTAATTACTTTTGCAATTTAATTTAAAAGAATCGAAATGTGTACGTAATTGTCGTTCTAATGAGATATAAAAGACAAAATAGCTTATGTTAAGTCAGAAAAATGGTTAAGGATATCAGTATTTTCAAGTAGATTTAAATGAATGGGTTTCGCCACTTCTTCGGTTGTGAAGCTTGATGAGTTCGTAGGCCATTGATTTTTCCATGCCACCATAGATCATTCGAGGCAAACTGGGATATTGTGAGTCCACGGTTTGCCAAATCGGCGGAATTATTTTTGGAGTCAACATGAGACCACGATTGACTTCCTACTTTTTCGATTATTGATGAAACTCTGTTTTCCACAAAGGTTTTCCATCTATTCGGGGGTTTCTGTAACCATGCCAAGACTATCGTTGAATCGGTCCAGAGAAAAAATTTAAGGTTTTTAGATCGAGCTGTGATTGAATAGATTCGATATTATAGCCATTAATTCTGCGCCACATAGCACCTTTCGGGGTAGTGAAACAAACCTAACTGGGCCACTTTCGTTTTGGCGACTAGCAGGTGGGAAGAGACATAACCAAGGTTTTCAGCGCGCAGGTACAATGTAGTGGCAAATGCTTTCTCTAAAGCATCGCAAAATCCATGTAACTCGGTGGAGTATGACAGGTCAAAATCAACGAATCGGGGAATTTGGATATTACCGATATTTACATAATCGTCTAGGAAATCATGCCATTGCACGGTGGTAAATTCCGGCCAAAAATGTTTTTTTTTTGTTTTTTTAATTTTTATAAAATTTTGATGGTAAATTTTTCTTAACACTTCAGAATATACAGTATCATAGTTATTTTGGCTATAAAGTAACTATATGGTTATTTATAGATCTGTAAAGTCAAAGGTTTTTTCTTGTCATTTTAATATTAGAAAAATGTGATTTTTTTACTTTTGAGTTGAAGTAGCCTGTGCTATTTTCTTTAAAGTTTTTTTTTTGCAAATTAGCACATGCTTTTGTAAAACAGTTAGCAGTTAACCATTCTACGTAGTTATTAAGGAGTTTTTGCTTGTTATTTTTATATAAAAGTGAAATGATTCAGAACTAGTTTAAAATCTATAGAAACTAAATTAAAAAAAAGTTTGAAAGGCCAGAACAAAGTAAATGGGACTATTAGAGGTTAAGTGTAAATTGCATGTAATACTGTAAAGTATCAAGAGTAAGTACTATAAATTTCAGCTGCAATTATCTGCCATTCTAATAACCAGAACGATTTCAGTGCCTACATGTTTTACACATTTTTTTTTGTATTTTTTTGGTCAATTTCGAAAATTATGTAAGTTTGAGAGCTATTTACGTCTATGCTGAATTGGCCAAACCATGTATTTGTATGTCGAAATTTTTTCAATGGATCATTTATGTTATTTTTAATTATAAACCTAATTGAAGCCATTTACAAAAATGTTTATTTGGCCAACTCCTATATGCAATTTATAATATTTTTTGCGATGGATCAAGTGTGTTTTTCTTAAATGTACACCAAATTTCAAATTTTACATGAATAACCTAACTTTTTCGATTATTTCAATACGTCCACGTTTGTTTGGCCAAACCCTGTATATGTATTCCGAAATTTGTACGAATATTTTTTTCAATCACTTATGCTATTCTTAATTTTTGGACTAAATTTCCTAATTTTTCGATGTTTTTAAAACGTCAATGTTTGTTTGGACAAACCCTGTATATGTAATCCGAAATTTGAATGACCGATTTTTTTTCGATCACATATTTTATTCTTTATTTTTGGAATAAATTTCAGCCGCTTACATGCAATTTCTTGATACTTTTAGAACGTCCATGCTTTTTTGAGCAAACCCTGTACTTGAACATCGAAATATTTATCGATCGGTTGGTTATGTTATTCTCAATATAAATACAAATACGAAATTTCAAATATTTTTATGAAGAAATAAAGAAGTTATGGATTTTTGGCCGGAATTGACCACCGTGCATTGTTGCAAAGTTGATGGTTTAAGTTCCTCATTTCAGTTTGTTTCATCTTTCCAGGTATGTTGCATGATGATTTTTGCTACGGTTATTTTGGGGGAAAACCAACCGGAGGGGTCAAAGAGCTTGGCGATTTCTGACAAAACAGATATCTTGGTTACTGAGTTTCGATCGGGGTTATTCTTGAGTTGAAAGTAAAAATGATCAGTTCCGGCATTCCAACGTAAACCTAATGTCTTAGTTTTACAAGAGTCTGACAATTTCAGGAACTCTGTATCTAAAAGATGATCTGACCTTTAAGTAGATAGTCTTGATTCGCAGTCCATTTACGAAGGGAAAAACCAGCGGATTGAAAAACAGCGATTAGTTCATCTCGATCTTTTAATGCTGTTGAAAGGGTATGAGCACCGGCTAACATACATATAGTTGCGTAGGATATTGGAAACTGCTGGGTTTGATTGTTCACAAGATTTGGCTAACTCAAGCAGTGTATGAACGGCGAAATATGGGGCACAGTTAACTTCAAAGGTTACGGTGTTTAGCTCGAAATCTTGCGGTTCATATTGAGGGGAATTTCGAAAAATGATTCGTTGGAACGGGGTGTGGGACATATTTACAAGTATCTGACATCTTTTCAATGTACGAATTGAAAACATACCGGAATAGTCTCCAACGTAGAATGAGAATGGTCAAATCTGCTTGGAGAATAGGACCGGGGTAAAGTAAGTCGTTGAGACTATTTCCCTTGGACGAGGGACTTGACGCATTGAATACTACCCGTAACTTTGTGGTAGTACTATCGGGCTTTAGCACTGCATGGTGGGGTAAATAATATGTGGAGTTAGAATTACATGGACTGACCATTGTCATTTGTCCGAGTGTTGAATATTCAGAAATTACTCGATCATATTCTGACTTGAGCGGGTGATTTTTCATGAGCCTAAACTCATTTCGGTCAAACTGAGAAAGAACAATAAGACGAGATGGACCAATATGAATATCATCAGTGTATTCTTGTCGGAAAGGCAACGAGACTACATATCTACCACTACTATTTCGATATGTTGTTGACTGGTATATATTTTCGCAGTAAGCATCTTCAGCTAAAAGGCGCGGTCTCTTCGGGACTTCTTCGATTTCCCAAAACTTCTGAAGTTGTTGATTTAGTGCAATTTCGGTATAAAATGATGAGACCACCCGATGACCGTCTATTGTGCAACTAGCGATTGAGTACTATCCCATCGTAGACCATTTCGTATGATTTTCGGGTAAATGTCTCCACCAAGAAGTAATTCTATTTCCGAAAAGTTTGGAATATGTAGAGTAATAACGTATAGCATAACGTTCATCAATAGTCATTGATGAAGGGGATGTGAGTCAGGGCAGATTGAATATTTAATAGATTTATCGGAAGAGACACTGGTATTATAACTATTAACTTTCTTTTTATCAGTAAAATTTTGCTTCTTCGAGTTTTGGTGTTTATTCGGATTAGAGGTATTAGGATTTGTAAAAGTTGTACAAATGTCAGCAACTGATTCGAGGGTTTGAAAACGGGATGTCAGAAAAGCGTTAGGTACGGATTGTTCGCATAGGCTGAGAGTATTTTCGGGTAAACAAGTGGAACAAATGTATATGAAAATTATGTCCCAGTTCTCGGTGTCTATTTTCAAAAGCGATATAATTGTAACACAATCATTGATTGTTCGTTGAATGCGCCTTATGTTGCTTGATGTTTCTTTTGTGACTGGGTAATATTGAAAATAATCTTTAATTGCGAATTAGTAAGAATCCGTTTATCCTCGTAGCGATTTACCAGATTACGTCATGCCATTTCAAAATGGGACAAGTCTTCAACAGTTTACGGGCCTTATCTTGTGTCTTCTTAATTAAATGACACATCTTCTCAACCGGGGATAAACGACTACTGATTCGGTATAAAGCCGTAAACATGTCGCGAAATGTTGGCCATGACTGATAATTGCCATGAAATATTTTAGTATCACACGGAAGCAACGAAATATGGGGAGTATTCTCAACTAGAGGGACAGGTGCGGGGTTGGTAGGCGCAGGGGAGCTATTGTTACGACATAGGCAATCTAAAATCTCATTCGACTTTGCTAACACCCTGACATGAGCCTCAAAAGTTGAAAAGAATCGGGACTTCAGTGTTGCGACTTCAACATATTCCTCTAATTCGTTAAATTTATTCAAAATTTCATAGCAACATGACCTAAAGTATGACCAGAGACGAACTATTTCATCCTTCTGAACCTCCAAGGTATGAAGGGAATGGCTTTCAACAAGAAGGGACTCAAAGTATGTTTGAAACTGGACTACACGACACGAAGCGCGAATAAAATCATCGAGGACAGACATGACTAATTCTTAAAATCGTATGAGGCTTAAAAACTTAATATGTTTGACAAAAATTCGATAGAGACAAATCGAAAGAACCGAAATTAATCGAGCAACTGAGTATTAGGCCCTAATTTTGTAAATCACGTCACCAAAGTGATATTTATGTGCAAATCAAAAACAACAATTCACACATTTCAAAAATTTGTTTTTGTTTTATGTACAAATTGTGAACCAAACAAACGCACAAAAATTCAAGCGTTGATTTGCCTTTCATAATTTGAAAATTGTGTACACAAAACAAAAACAAATTTTTAAAATGTGTGAAATGTTGTTTTTGCTTTGCACATAAACATCACTTTGGTGACGTGATTTACAAAATTAGGGCCTTAGTGTTTATGAAACGGCAACGACCAATAACGAAGATACCAGAGATAACCATGACGAATAAACTCTCGCAAATTATAATTTATCACAACCGAATTTTAATAATAATCGTATATAAATATGATAAATACATAGGTTAAAACAATTATGAAATTGATAAAATATTGTGTAAATAATAAAAGTGCAATTATTAGAGTTATTGTTTAAAGATGCAAAGAATTGTGTACACTGTACAGCTATTGTTTATGAGTGAACAAAATTATGTTAATTTGGTTAGGCGTTTTCCTTTGACTTGAAATGAAGCACTGTGATCCAACACAATTTCGGGTTTGTTCTATTTATATTATAGAAAAAAGTAAAAGTTAGTTTGACTTTTAGTTGTAGAAAAGTGTTTTCTTTGTAAAAGAATTTAAGTTCGTTAAAAATAAGTTCGCAAGACCAGTTAAATCAATTTAAAACATAATTTTGAATTTTAATTTATTTTTCACAAACAATATTTTTCAATGAAATTTATTTTTATGTTTTCTTTTGTTGTCTTAAATTATTTCAGTTATTTTATTTCTTTAGAAAAACGAAAAAAAAATTTTATTTTTTATCAACTATATATTTTCAATTAAATTATTTAGTTCACTTTTAGTATTTTAGTTGAATTAGTTTTCATTTATTTAATTTTATTAAATTATTTAAAAAATCTTCAGTTAGCACAACTGTTTGATGTACAGGTGACGTTGATCACCTGTACAGCAAATTCGCTATTTTATTTGATATTTTATTTTTTCTTTAACCCAAGGCGAATCTAATAAGGTGACCTCACAAGAACAGCTGACTTTTATTCTTGAATTCGCCAAATTCGTTCAACTGTCAAAATTCCTTATTTGTTTACAATTGTTAGCTGTCATTAAATTAGTTTTTAGTTTGTGAAATTTTTGTTTTTGCACAATAATGTATAAAAAACGAATAATTTATCACTAAAAAATTGAAGTATTATAGAATATATCAATTTCTTTAGCACAGTTTTAATTTGTTTTTACTGTTAATAAATTCTTGCATGTATTGGCAGCCATTGGCCGGACATCTTTCCAATGACACGTAAAATGCATAAGTTATTTATTGGTAATAAGTTTGATCTTGAACAGGCGGCCTTTGGCCGGGTGCACATTACGGTGGCCCTTAATAAACGAATGTTGGATTTTGGCCATTCTCACCCCCCAGTTTGGTGAACATTAGTAAAAAAATCATCCTAAGACGTGCCGCAAGCCCTCTGAAGTTTTGAGATGCATTTACAAGGTGAAAAAATGCATTTTTTCAGTTTTTGTAAAAATTATGCCATTAAAAAATTACTTTTGCAATTTAATTTAAAAGAATAGAAATGTGTACGTAATTGTCGTTCTAATGAGACATAAAAAACAGAAATTGGTCAAAAAATTTTAAAGTAAATTCGCCAAGGTTTAACGTTTTTCAATTTTAGTAAACCTTTCAGAGTATATTTAGAATTATCTGGACTATAATATTCTGAGCAGATTTTACTTAAAATTCATAACAGTAAGGAAATAGAGCTCATTAGCCAAAAATGGCCAAATAATTGGTTTTTCTCGAAAATTTCAAAATTTAAATCGCAGGTACGGAAAAACTATAAGAGATATTTCCATAATTTTTTCATATTTTTATTCCCTATTATATTCACAATAAATCCCAATGAGACGATAAAAAAATTCTTAAATTTGTTTAACAAAATGTTTAAAAATTTGAAAAAGGAGTTTTGAAACTGCCGTTAAAAAATGTTTATTTCTTTGGTCATACCTGCGAATTTGTTAACGGTATCCTATGAAGAAAAAAACTCATATACAAGTAAATATGGATAAATTTTAAGTAAAAATGAGCTTTTATTTTAATATTTATCTAAATATGTTAATTTTGTTCGTACATTTCTTGTTCTAGTAGCCTGAGACACGGTAATGTCCTGGCGAATTTTTAATAACTTTAACATTTTTTGACCAATTTCTGTTTTTTATGTCTCATTAGAACGACAATTACGTACACATTTCTATTATTTTAAATTAAATTGCAAATGTAATTTTTTAATGGCAAAATTATTACAAAAACTGAAAAAAATGCATTTTTTTCACCTTGTAAATGCATCTCAAAACTTCAGAGGGCTTGCGCACGTCTTAACCCCAACCGATTTACCTAAAATTTTTTTCAGTATGATTTTTTTACTAATGTACAGCAACTGGGGGGTGAGAATGGCCAAAATCCAACTTTCGTTTATTAAGGGCCACCCTAGTGGACATACATAAAAAAATTAAATGGTATTTTTTTTTCTACTTAAAACAACATCCAAATGTCGAAATTTTACAGCATCATGTGAATTATATGAAGTACAAGTTGTTCAATGACCAATTCTAAAACATGATTTTATTGATAATTTTCTTCTTTTGGTTCTGATAAAACTGAAAATAATTACAAACAAATTTGTATTTATAAATGACAGCTGATTTTGACATATGGACGAATTTTTCACAAAAACAAAAAACATGTTGTTTTTGCCTTGTTGTATTTGTTGCCGTGGCGCTGTTACCTTATTAGATTCGCCTTGCTTTAACCAATTCAAAGATACTAAAAAACAAAACAGATAAAAACAGATGTAATAAATATAAAACGATCTTTCGTTTTGATGCTGTTGTGTGCGTTTGAACTTTGTATTATACCCTTCACCTTCGTGAGATGGGTATATATAAATTTGTCATTCCGTTTGTAATTTCTACATTTTTCATTTCCGACCCTATAAAGTATATATATTCTGGATCCTTATAGATAGCGGAGTCGATTAAGCCATGTCCGTCTGTCTGTCTGTCCGTCTGTCTGTTGAAATCAATTTTCTGAAGACCCCAGATATCTTCGGGATCCAAATCTTCAATAATTCTGTCAGACATGCTTTCGAGAAGTTTGCTATTTAAAATCAGCAAAATCGGTCCATAAATAACGGAGATGTGAGCAAAAAACCGGGACAACCTCGATTTTTTACCTATTTTTGATCTATATATTTATTACTAAGTCATTAATATAGACAACATGGATATCTAATGATGGATATTTCAAAGTCCATTGCAACGATGTAGATAAGGCTATAGTAAGTTGGACCTACAATGGGTCTAAATATAAATTTTAATTTTTTTTTTAAAAAATTTGGAAAAACCATTTCGAAAAAAAATTTGGAAAAACAATTAAAAAAAAATTAAAATTTGTTTACCTAAACAAATTTATTTTAAAGTATAATTAGGTGAAGGGTATATAGATTCGGCACAGCCGAATATAGATCTCTTACTTGTATTTTTATTATACCCTTCACCATAAGTGGCAAGGGTATATATAAGTTTGTCATTCCGTTTGTAATTTCTACATTTTTCATTTGCGACCCCATAAAGTATATATGTATATTCTGGATCTTTATAGATAGCGGAGTCGATATAGCCATGTCCGTCTGTGTGTTGAAATCGACTTTCCAAATCCCCTAAATAACTTACAAACATGATTGATACATCAAAATCTCCGGAATTCTTCCGGCTCGGTTGCTATTTAAAATCGAGAAAATTGGTCCACAAATGCCCGAGATATAAGCAAAAACCCATGTATTTTGTTAGTGTTTCATGAAATCATGTACATATATAATAGCATAATAAAAAGAAAACAAAAGTTTAGTTGTGTGTATATATCAGTGATGTTCACCCCATACAACAATTGTTTGAAAAATTTACACACATTAGTTATGCTCTTTTAAAAACTTTTGTTCATTCATCGCTGAGAATGCGAAGAAACAACATGTGACGGACTATCGCAATTTTTTTCAGAAATTTATTAAGCATTGTTGTTGGTTGTTTTTGTTTGAAGTATAGCAAACACACGCGTTTCAATTACATTTGAACACAATAAAACAAAGTCAAAAATAAATACAAAATTTAAGAGAATTTCGGGCTTACGATGTATATTTTTTCATTTCCTTAAAATTTAAATTACACTAGCTGAACCCGGTCCGCGTTGCTGGCCTTTAGAAAACATCTGTTTTATATTGCATATCGATCTCGATTTTAATATACAGTGTCGGTGAATCAACCTTCAATGTTAATACATGTAGTCGCATTTCGGCTGGTTCTAATGAATTCAAAAATTCAGTATGGAAATATCTTATTCATGACCCTATAAGCAAACCAAATTGTTTATTACAGACAGAAAATTAAAATCTGACTTTACACTGTTACCTAATAGGCTTTTCTGAAGACACCGTGAAAATATCATCAAAATAGGTCCAGCCATTTTTGAGTCCATACGGAACATATATACACACATCCATTTTTATGAAATATAGGGCATTAGCGGTATAATGTAAAAATTAGATTTTTACACACCGCTCCGCCCACAGACCGAATATCAAAAATCTGACTATACAGTGTTACCCGCTGGGATATTCTGAAGATTCCCTGAAAATTTCATCAAAATCGGTGGAGCCGTTTTTTATATATATAGATGGCATTAGCGGTATAATGTAAAAATTTGATAATGCCACGCCCCTCCGCCCACAGACCGAAAATCAAAAATCTGACCTTACAGTGTTACCCGCTAGACTATTCTGAAGATTCCCTGAAAATTTCATCAAAATCGGTCCAGCCGTTTTTGAGTTCATTCGGAACATACATACATACATACACACATACAAACATCCATTTTTATATATATAGATAGGGCATTAGCGGTATAATGTAAAAATTAGATTTTTACACACCCCTCCGCCCACAGACCGAATATCAAAAATCTGACTATACAGTGTTACCCGCTGGGATATTCTGAAGATTCCCTGAAAATTTCATCAAAATCGGTGGAGCCGTTTTTTATATATATAGATGGCATTAGCGGTATAATGTAAAAATTTGATAATGCCACGCCCCTCCGCCCACAGACCGAAAATCAAAAATCTGACCTTACAGTGTTACCCGCTAGACTATTCTGAAGATTCCCTGAAAATTTCATCAAAATCGGTCCAGCCGTTTTTGAGTTCATTCGGAACATACATACATACATACATACATACACACATAAAAAACATCCATTTTTATATATATAGATTACATATTTAACCCCATATGCATAAACAGTTTTTAAATTTGTCAAAGGTTTATAAAACAAATTTTGAATGGAAATTATGTTTTATAAACCTTTGATAGTTAGAAAATACAAAAAACGCCTTCAAAATATATTTTTAAGGCGACTTTAAATTACTAAAGTCTTCTTCTTTGTTTTCTATAACAACTCTCACTTAAAACAGAGCGAAATCAATACTGTTTAATTGTTTTTCTTGTTTATTTACAACAACAAATTGGACAAATAGATCAATACTGTTTAATTGTTTCTCTTGTTTATTTACAACAACAAATTGGACAAATACGCATTGCTTTGTTTACTTTTTAGCTTAAGGTTTACATGTACACGTTTTTGCATATGTGTTAGTAACATCTTTAAACGCTTATAACTCCTAAAATACTGAACCGATTTCAATAAAATATATATTCTGCACTTCTGTGAATAAATCCCTTTAACTTCTTGCCCAAATTGAATGTATAATGTGAGCGTAAAAGGGGTCTAAAGAAATCGACTTGCCTATTAATATTATGATACGACGCATTAGATCTCATTTACACAGTTTGCGTTTGCAACTGAGTGCCTTAAAGTGTGTTGTGTTTTTCAATTGAATTCGTGTACATTATAAAGTGTGTCTTTATTTCTGCGAATTTATAAACGTGTATAAAAAACACTGAGTGACTATTTAATTCTGTTGTTGTACATTTTAAATAAATAAAGACTACTAAACGGCTTTTATTTGCAATCAAAAGTATCCGGTTTATAAAGGAAATAAACCAGCGTTTTGAAAAGGTTAAAATGTAACAATATTTTTTACTTGAGTGCTTTGTTTTCAAACAATTTATGTGCAAACAACCAACTTAAGAGCTAATGCGACCGAGTTTCCAATTGAAAATTTTTATTTAAAAGGTACAGACACGTTAGTAGTGGAAGAATTGCTACAAATTGAGGGACCCGACAACGTTTTAAGTGCTCGCGAGAAAATAATGTACAAGTTAGAAGTCAATAACAAGACAATTAATTTTGAAATATGTAGATACGGGAGCTCAGGTCTCAATTATAAATCTCGCAGATGCTAAAAATATTTTCTAAAACTAGAGGTTAAATCCCCGGATATGGAGTTAATTAGTTATTGTGGAACTCCGTTGAAATGTGTGTGTACATATGGGTAAAGATTACAAATAAAATTGATGTTCCTGTTAAATTGTACATAGTGCGTTCGGATCGTAAGCCATTATTAGGCAGAGAGTGGTTGTACAAAATTAAATTAAATTTGAATGAGGTTATGGATAAAGAGGGCAACTGTAGGGTAAATGTTATACAAACTAATGAGTCAAATGAAATTAAAAATCTCTTACAGAAGTATTATATTGTGTTTTCCGAGACAACGGGTAAGATTTCAGAACTACAGGGCCGACTCTATCTAAAACCAAATGTGACCCCAAAATTTTTCAAGGCTAGACGGGTGCCATTTCCATTAATGGACGCTGTAGAAAAGCAATTAGAAGAGCACGTAATTGAAGGACTTTTTGAGAAAGTAAAAAGGAGCGAATGGGCCACACCGATCGTGGTACTACCAAAGTAGAATGGTGCGGTGCGCATCAGTGGGGATTACAAAATTACGTTAAATCCTGACTTGGTGGTAGACGAATACCCGTTGCCCACAATTGAAGAATTATTTAGTAAAATGGCTGGTGGCGTAAAATTTTCGAAGATCGATTTAACCAAGGCATACCTACAGTTGGAAATCCATCCTGACGACAGACACTTGTTAACCCTCAACACCCATAAAGGACTTTACCGACCCAAACGCATGATGTTTGGCATTGCAAGTGCCCCAGCAAAATGGTAAAGATTAATGGAGCAGGTCCTAGGGGATATACTAGGCGTTTCAGTGTTCTTGGATCACATTAAAATTACGGCCGCTGATGATAAGACCCATATTCAACGATTTTTAGAATAACATTATGCCAAATTATTAAGTGGGGGAGAAGTGTCATATAAATCACTATACATAGCATAGTTGGGGGTAGTGCACTAAATGTTGATTGAAATCAGCATTGCACTATCACTCACTATAATTGCAAAAAATTTAGTTTGCACTATTTTTTATCAGCTTTAGTGATAATGCTTATTTCTTAACTAGCACTAAAAAAATAGTGATAATTTTTTAACTATAACTAAACGAAGATTTAGTGCAAAAATCTGCACTACAATTAATTAGTGCAAAATTTTAACCTGCAATCAAAAAAAGGCTGCTAAAGGCACTAAATTTTCAAAAATGAGTAGTCATGAAATTGTTGAATCCAAATTCGAAAAATAAAAATTTTAAATATTTTTTGTTATTTTTAATGAAATATTAGTCTTAAGTTTTAAATTAGTGTACATGAATAAACATAAACCATTTTGAACTTAAAAATTTAGTTCACAATTTGAAGTTGCATTCAATTTAGTGCATACAAAAAAGTTGCAATAAGCTGATGATAGCATTTTTTAAATCAACTAATTTAATTTTGAGTGCAAAATTTTTTAACTCACTATCTATATGGGGCATTTCATGTCAAGTGAACCAACTTTTGAAATCGATGTCTTCCGATCGGGACACAATTTTTCAACAACATCGGTCGAGAACTCTCTGAGTTATAGGGGGTAAAATTTTGACAATTTGGTCAAACAGGGGTTTTTTCTTATCCATGTAACTTATTACCTATTGTTCTTAGCAAAATGTGTCCCAAATAGTATAGATAGCTATTTCTTCGATCTTTCGAAAAAAAATATTTAAAAAAAAAAATAAAAAATTTTTAATATTTTTTTTCCGAAATCAAAAACTTTTTTGACTTTTTTTTAAAATTTTTTCTCTTTTTTTTTTTTTTTTTTTTCTTAAAATAAAGTTTAGATATTTTCCTTGAACACCTACTTGGTCGCTTAGTGGGATGCGAGTGGGATATCTATCAAAATAAATATTTTGTAACTCAAAACATAAAATTTTTGACTTTTTTTGCAAAATCAAAAACTTTGTTGACTTTTTTTTTTCAAAATGGACCCTTTTTTAATCTTTTTTTTTAGGTCAAACAAAAGCTTAGATATTATCCTTGAAGACCCTTTTGGTCGCTTAGTGGGATGCGAGTGGGATATCTATCAAAATAAATATTTTTTAACTCAAGACTTACAATTTTTGACTTTTTTTTTGCAAATACGATTTTTTTTCCAAATGGGCCCTTTTTTTAAATTTTTTTTTGTAGTCAAAAGAAAGCTTAGGTCCATTCCTTTAAGATATTTTTAGTCCCTTAGTGGGATGCGAGTGGGATATCTATCAAAATAAATATTTTGTAACGCAAGACATACAATTTTTTAATTTTTTTTAATTTAATTTTGCAAAAAAAAATTAAAAAAATTAAACGTTACAGAAATTTATTTGAATAAAATTGTACCACCTCAATGGGGATAAAAAAGGTACCAAAAAGGGGATAAAATCGGAAAAATACATTATATTTGAAATTATTAAGCCAATTTTGATAATTTTTTTTAACGTTGGTTCCTGGATTCATACAAAAATTAACTAACAGGGTGTTATTTGGAACTCGAGTACCAAGGTGTATATTGGGCCAAATCCGGGTAAACAGTTTGGTACTTTTTTAAAACATATTTATTCTTGGGCACATTAACACAGATTTTAATATTTGTATACATGCCTGTAGCATAAACAATTTTGGCAAAATGGAATATTTTTAAATTTCAAACTGTTCAAGTAAGAAAAGGGAAATTGGTACTTTTCTCCTAATGGTACTTTTTTAAAATTTTAAATTATTTCAGTTATCGACATTAAAGTTAGCTGATATGTATTTGAGTGAAGTTAGTGTTATGAATAGGGTATAATATTTAGGTACCAAAATGTGTGAACTGTACTATAGGTACTTTTTGGTTCATCTAATGGTACTTTTTTGAAATTTCTATAATAATGGACTTAGAAACATGAAATTAAACATATATGGTCCTAAGTGAGTGAGAATTCTAGGGGGAGACTTTTTGGTACTTTTTCTTTATTGGAATGGTACTTTTTGTAATTTCTTCACCAATGAACCTAGAAACATGAAATAAAGCTTATATGGAACCGAGTGAGTGGGAAACCACAAGTGTGGGTTTTTTGGTACTTTTTCTATATTATAATGGTACTTTTTTGAATTTTCTATAACTATGGACTTAGAAACATGAAATTAAGCATATATGGTCATAAGTGAGTGATAATTCTAGGGGGAGACTTTTTGGTACTTTTTCTTTATTCGAATGGTACTTTTTGTAATTTCTTCACCAATGAACCTAGAAACATGAAATAAAGCTTATATGGAACCGAGTGAGTGGGAAACCACAAGTGTGGGCTTTTTGGTCCTTTTTCTATATTCTAATGGTACTTTTTTTAATTTTCTTTAACAATGGACTTAGAGACATGAAATTAAGCATATATGGTCCTAAGTGAGTGAGAATTCTAGGGGGAGACTTTTTGGTACTTTTTCTTTATTCGAATGGTACTTTTTGTAATTTCTTCACCAATGAACCTAAAAACATGAAATTAAGACCGGAGTGAGTGGGAATCTACAAGTGACTGCTTTTTGGTACTTTTTCTATATTCGAATGGTACTTTTTGAATTTTCTGTAATAATGGACATAGAAATATGAAGTTAAGCATATATGGTCCTAAGTGAGTGAGAATTCTAGGGGGAGACTTTTTGGTACTTTTTGTTTATTCTAATAGTACTTTTTTGAATTTTCTATAACAATGAACTTAGAAACATGAAATTAAGCATATATGGTCCTAAGTAAGTGAGAATTCTATGGGGCGACTTTGTGGTACTTTTTCTTTATTCGATTGGTACTTTTTGTAATTTCTTCACCAATGAACCTAGAAACATGAAATAAAGCTTATATGGAACCGAGTGAGTGGGAAACTACAAGTGGGTGTTTTTTGGTACTTTTTCTATATTCTAATGGTACTTTTTGAATTTTCTATAATATAATGGACCTAGAAATATGAAATTAAGCGTATATGGTCCTAAGTAAGTGAGAATTCTACGGGGCGACTTTGTGGTACTTTTTCTTTATTCGATTGGTAATTTTTGTAATTTCTTCACCAATGAACCTTGAAATATGAAATAAAGGTTATATGGACCAGAGTGAGTTGGAATCCGCAAGTGGCTCCTTTTTGGTACTTTTTCTATATTCTAATGGTACTTTTTTGAATTTTCTATAACAATGGACTTAGAAACACGAAATTAAACATATATGGTCCTAAGTGAGTGAGAAGTCTAGGGGGAGACTTTTTGGTACTTATTCTTTATTCAAATGGTACTTTTTGTAATTTCTTCACCAATGAACCTAGAAACATTAAATAAAGGTTATACGGACCCGAGTGGGTGAGCAACTACAAGTGGGTGCTTTTTGGTACTTTTTCTATATTCTAATGTTACTTTTTGAATTTTCTATAACATAATGGACCTAGAAATATGAAATTGAGCGTATATGGTCCTAAGTGATTGAAAATTCAAGCGGATACCTCATGGTACCTTTTGTTTATTCTAATGGTACTTTTTTTTAATTTTCTATAGAAATGGACTTAAAACATGAAATTAAGCATACTACATGGTCCTAAGTGAGTTAGAATTCTAGGGGAGACTTTTTGGTACTTTTTCTTTATTCGAATGGTACTTTTTGTAATTTCTTCACCATTGAACCTAAAAACATGAAATTAAGCTTATATGGACCGGGGGATTTTTGGTACATTTTATATATTCTAATGGTACTTTTTTGAATTTCCTATAATAATGGACCTAGAGTTTCCAAAAAATCGAAGAATTTCAAAACCGCGGTTTCGGTTTTAAAAAATTAAAAACCGATCGGTTTCGGTTTTGTGATAATTTATTAAATCTTAAGTATTATAGAAACAAAATTAGTTGATAATATAGGAAATGATATACAAATCTAAAATTCAAACTTGACGGGTTATGGTTTAGTGAATGCGAATTTAAAAGTGATAATCAATGGTACTATTTCCTTATTGCAATGGTACTTTTTGAATATTTTATAATAATAAACATAAAAATTTTAAATTAGGAACACATTTTGCATTTTCTATAATAATGGACCCAGAAATATGAAATTAGACATTTACAATTAGATTCACAAACGGAGACTTAATAGTACTATTTCTTTCTTCTAATTGGGGTGGCGAAGCGCACCGGGTCTGCTAGTCACTAATGTTTAGTGAGGCTGCTAATTTTCAACTCAGCACTAAATATGAACAAAATTATTGCGCTAATTTTCACTATCACTAAGTATTAGTGCAAACTGCAAAATTAGTGCACTACCCCCATCTATGATACATAGATGTACAATTACTGGGTAGTCATTTGGCAACTCGGTTATTTTAAGCATACCATTTATATAAGGAATTTTTGGTTCACAATATTATTAAACTGTACCATATTATATACATATCATATTGTTACGAAATTGTACTTGAATTCAAATATAACGATTTTAACGGCTGATTTAAAAGTAGCATAATGCTTTTAAATAACAGTGCTGTAGAACTGTAACATATCTGTGGGCATTATTAAATAAAAGCTTTCAGTTGATTTGATCGTAAGTTGGCAACGCTGTATTCGATTTCGAATATTCAGTTAAAGAACATTGTAGAAAGTACACCACAGATGGCGTATGTATTAGAAACCTCTAGACAGTTAAAGAGCTTTCTAGATGGTAATGCAGTGCTATAAATAGTGGCAGAGGTTGCAGTCGTGAGTGAGTTTATTAGAGACGCTTTTCAAATAAACATCAACTGAGTGCCTTAAAGTGTGCTGTATTTTTCAAGTGAATTCGTGTACATTATAAATTGTGTCTGGATTTCTGAGAATTTATAAACGTGTATAAAAAACATTGAGTGGCTATTTAATTCTGTGTTTGTTGTACATTTTGAATAAATAAAGAGTTGTTACAATTTTTAAACTACTAAACGGCTTTTATTTGCAATCAAAGTATCCGGTTTATTTAAAGGAAATAAACCAGCGTTTTGAAAAGGTTAAAACGTAACAATATTAAAGGTATTGTGAAGCACTATTCAATGATACACATAACGATCAGATCGTTTTCCAAATATATGAGAAATGCAGGCAAAAATGTTAACGTTTTTGTGCTTCTAATTATGAGAGCTATCAAACCCAAGCTGTTTCGCTGATCTTGATTTATGCCAAAATTTTAAAATTTAACAAAAAAAAAATTAAAAAAACAATTCGAAAATTTTTTTTCCAAAAAATTAAAAAAACAACTGGAAAAAAAATAAATTTTGTATACCTAAAAATATTTAAAATTTTTATTTTGAGTATAATTATATAAGATTCGGCACAGCCGAATATAGCTCTCTTACGGCCATTTTCACAATGTACGATTATTTCATTTTAACCGGAAAATTAACTAACTGTCGGTTTGTTTAACGGGGACCATTTAACCAACGGTTACCGATTTACGTTTCACCATCATTTGATTACTTAACCAAAGCATTCAGTATAAAGTATGGCAATAATGCATACATTTCTTTACGAAAAATAGTGTAAACGCAAAATTTACTTTTCTTCGCTTTACACTTTTAAAAATTATAAATATTACAAAAATATAAATGTTTTTCCATGTTCTTTTATTATATTTCTTACAATTAAGATGCTAACCGGCGAAATTTATTCGGTTATATTTTACAGCAACTTTGTTGTTAAATTCATATTAGCCTAACTTGCGGTTAAAGTTCACGTTAACTTTTAATCGTACATTGTGAAAATGGCCGTTACTTGTTTTATATTTTATGTAATAGGTTAGTGTATCAACTAAATTTAGCAAATTCACACTCCTTTCATTCACAATATAGATCTATTGTGAGTTATTTGTGGTAAGACAGAGCAAAATGATAATATGGTGTAAATTAGTGCTTATCTAATTCACAAACCTTTTGCTGTATCTTCTTTTATCACAAATTCTGAGTATCAAATTTTTACTCCGATTGCAAACGGTTTATTTTATCCTTTTCTCTGTATTTAATCCCTAAAGGAGCTCCCTGAAGGATGTATATCGAGGCTCTATATTTACTAACTTTGAGTTATTTTCCGGGTTAGACTATGGAACTTCTTTAGTTAGATCCAAGGTCTATTAATAAGGTCTGAGCAACTCTACAACAATTCAAAAACAAAAACAGGCATTTTGTTTGTGTAAAACTATACTGAACTTGTCAAAAACAGCTGACTAAAATACCAAAACAAACATACATAATATAATTTTCTTTTCAACAAATTCATGTTAGTTTTTTTAAATATATGAAATTCATGAATAATTAATAATAAATAACTAATAAAAATATGAAAAAGAAGGCTAAACTAATAATGGCTTCACAAAAATGCGGAGTATATCTGGAGAATAATGAAGCATCTTGCAGTTCACAAGTGCGTTCAGTTGCCAAGGAGCACAGTTTTCAGGGAAATAGTAATGAAATAATAACAAATTGAAAAGGCAAGATATGAGACGCAAACAGGCAATAGATATAATCAATATCAGAATGGCTGTATCAACAGAATGTTTTCCTTGGCAGAAATCTGCGCCAGCAACATAATTGTCACAAAAACCATAATTTTTTTGTTTGTGAAATTTAATTTTTACTTTTAATATTATTTTATGTTTTTAATTTATTTTTTCAGTTTTGAATTTGTTTTTATTAGAACTTTTATAGAATTTAAAAAGAATGTCAATACTTTACAAAAGTAAACAAATTTTGACAAGCACAGTATGTAAACACAAAGGGGCAAAAAATTATCAGCTGATTAGTTGCACAGACCTTATTAATAGACCTTGGTTAGATCCCTTTACAAACAAATCATAACAAACATAAAACAAATTTCTTAATAACTATAAATTAAACCTACTTAAATAAATCCTATATCTTAACCTACCCTAGCTTGTATTACCCTAATGCTTTTTACTATAATAATATGTTTTTGGGATATTTTATTGGAATTAATTTTTATCTGTTTGGGTTCTGGTCTTCGTTTTCGGTTCTGATCTAGGCTTCACAATTGTGGAATATTATTCCACAATTGTGAACACAAGTAGGTGGCGTATTTGTTTGTGCATTCACCGGGCTACCAATATACTAAATACTTTTATTTTCACAATATTACCTTATGTTTCTGATCTTGAATTTTAAATATTTGATTCCAACCGTTTAATGACCTCAATGATGATTCTATTGGACCTTTAGTAGCCCTTATACGTCGCTGCGTGGCTTCCCAATCACCTGGCACAAATCTAACAGAAAATTTATTACTTAAAATAAATTGTTTTTCATATCTCTATTAGTTTATTACTCACTGGATTTGCTTGTGTTCGTTGATTTTAATTATAAATTTTAAGGATAGCTTAGCAGGCTATATGTCCATTTAATAAAAAAAATCACTGGTCACTATCACAATTTAAATTTTATATTTTTTAATATTCTTTCTCCATTGGCTAATTAGTAGTAAGTATTATTAGTAGCTGCTACTTGTGAACTGTGAACTTAATCATGTTCATTTTTGCAATTACCTATACTTTTCTTTTTAAATTTCACACAACAAAAATAACTGAAAAATATACAAACAAATACTATTAAAAAAAATAAAGAGTAATGGACCCTGGGTCATTGTACTTTTAGCCATAGCCTTGAAAAGTTGCCATTCTTTAAGAGAGAAATATATTCAATTTAAATTGTTCACCATTCTCTTCCTATTATCGTCAGAATCTTGGTAACCCTAATTCCAAAGCTATTTTAATAATATTGGGATCACCCTGTCAATGTGCATGTTCCACATTTTGACAGATATCAACAATGACAAACATTGAACAATCATAATAAACAAAACAAAATAAACAAATTTACAGGCTAAATAATTCTTAGCTGCTAACGCAGTTAAATAATTAAAAAAAAAACAAACAAATAACATGAACAAACGATAAAACATTCTGGACAAAACAAAACTACAACAAATAAACATTCTTGGCCACATGGATAGGTAAGTATCCAGTCTGGGGTTTCTTACCACCTCAACAAGTGTGAAAGGGATCTTTGGGAAATATGATTTATAAGCAATACATTCATTATTCGGGTTGCTTTGATATTTAAGGCCCAATCACATACAATACCTTTGATTCAATAGCTTCTAAACTCTGGGGGTTTCTTACTACCTCAACAAATATTAAGAAAATAAATTAAATTTAATTTATGATGACATTATCGCCTTTAGTTGTCATCTGCCATCAGTTTTAAGGTAACACATTCCTGAAAAGGGAAAGCCATGGATTGGAGTACCAATACCATTCATTTAAAGTTGGACATACTGTTTGTTACTATTTCTGTCATGGCTCCTCATGTCACGTCTCCCCTGAACGGGTTTAGGTTGCATACTAATGTAACAAGAAGAAGAAAAAATATAAATTGCAGTAACTACATTAATATGCAACCGTGTAACTACTAGACTCTTTACACAGCAGTTCAGGGGGGCTAAGACGGTGGGCAATAGACAAAAATAAAGATTGCGGAAAAGGCGGGAAAAAAAGGAGTGTGAGGAATAAAAAGAAAAGGGGAAGAAGAGGAAAAAAGAAAGAAAATTTTTGGGGATTCGATGATGAGATGTGAAGTGAAGTGAAGTGGTTGACAAAATTTGAAAGAGAATGAAATAGAATTTTTGAATATTGGAATTAAAATTATTTAAATAAAATACACACAATATTTTTTTTCTTTAATAAATAAAACACACAAAATACACACAAATCTTTAAATAAAACACAAAAATACACACAAATCCTTTAAATAAAACACAAAAATACACACAAAATACACACATAGTTTTAAAACACACAAAAATTATTATGGTTCAGTGTTTATTGTAAAGTCGTTCACAAAAGACGTGTTTACTTTCGTGCTCTCTTTGCAAATTCCACATATTAATAAAAATAGTTAGCTCGCTAATAAAAATGGATTTTAAAATGGGTGACCCAAATATAAAGCACGCATTTGTTATGGACAATAAAAAACAACTTACGATCTTAACGCCCGGTCCAAAATATCTTTTAATGAAAAGAGTGAATAGTGAAAAGACATTATCCGAAGTATCACCTTTTCTTATTAAAAAAGTTATAGACAGTACAATTTGTGGTGAAGTAGAAATATGTAAAAAACTACTAAATGACACAATTTTAATAAAAACAAAAAACTTTATTCGGGTTAGAAGTCTGATTCAATTATGTTCGCTCTCTCCTACTATTGAAGTGGAACTAAGTGAACATCAGTCTCTTAATTATGTTAAAGGTGTCATTTATTCAAATCACCTCAGAGGTATAACAGAGGACGAAATCTTATTGAAACTAAAAAAACAAAACGTTCATAAAGTAAATAAAATATTAAAAAAAAACAACGAACTAAAAGAAACCGGTTTAGTAATTGTAACATTTGCATCTACCTCCCTTCCCAATGAACTGTCTATAGGATACGAGAAAGTAAAAATAGAACCATACATACCTCTCCCCCTAAAATGTAAAAATTGTCTCCGTTTTGGTCATCTATCGAAGTTTTGTAAAAACAACAAAATAAGTTTTTACTGCTCTTTAGACTACCATCTAAGCGATGAGAACGTACATGCTCCAATAATCAAAGCTCCAAAAAATTGTAAAGAAAATAATAATACTAACAACAGCCACTCAACTAATGCAAAAATATGTCCCATCTTTTTGAAAGAACGAGAAATTCAAGCAATTATCACTCTAGAGCAGTGATGTTCACCCCATACAACAATTGTTTAAAAAATGTACACACATTTGTTGTGCTCTTTTAAATAGCGTAACAAATGCCTCTTTTTTAAAGAAATTCATTGAGCATTGTTGGTTGGTTTTTGAATGAAGCATAGCAAACACACGCGTTTCAATTACGAAAGACAAAGTCAAAAATAAATAAACAATTTGAGAGAATTTAGGCCGTATAATGTATATTCTTTCATTTCCTTAAAATTTATATTACATTCATTTAATAAATTGGTTATATCTGGGAAAAATTCTAAATCTAAACATTCTTTATTTTGTTCTTATTTTAAGTGTTTGACATTATGTTTGCTGGGTAGCTCTCTCACCAATACATATTCATTTTTATTTTTGAACATCACTGCTCTAGAGCAGCGATGTTCACGCCATACAACAATTGTTTGAAAAATTTACACACATTTGTTATGCTCTTTTAAAAACTTTTGTTCATTCATCGCTGAGAATGCGAAGAAACCACATGTGACGGACTATCGCATTTTTTTTCAGAAATTTATTAAGCATTGTTGTTGGTTGTTTTTGTTTGAAGCATAGCAAACACACGCGTTTCAATTACAATTGAACATAATAAAACAAAGTCAAAAATAAATACAAAATTTAAGAGAATTTCGGACTTACAATGTATATTTTTTCATTTCCTTAAAATTTAAATTACATTAATTTAATAAATTGGTTTTATTTGACAAAAATTCTAAATCTAACCTTTCATAATTTTGTTATTATTTTAAATGTTTGACATTATGTTTGCTGGGTAGCTCTCTCACCAATACATCTTCATTTTTATTTTTGAACATCACTGCTCTAGAGCATTGGTAGGCGTTCATATTGTTGAGATTACGAACATTTTAGTGAATTTACACGCACACAGCCCGAAAGTAAACAAAACACACAGCAAGAGCGTAAAAAATACAAATAACTCATTTAGTTGCCAACAATAGAGCGTAAAAATACAAATATTTCATTCTGTTGCTTGATGTTGTTGCGGATTTTTTATTTTTAACCCATACATGCACACAAACTACAATTTCTCTTTTTGCGCTTCCCTGCTCTAGAGAAAACAAACAGAAAAACAGCAATACAAAAATATAATGATCGTCACCCCTCCACATCATCGTCTTACACATCAGTAACAAAAACCAACAACACAATAAATTACTCTCTTCAACAACAACCAACAACTACAATCAGTGATGTTAACTTTTTAATTTCGATTACCGTACAGCCCTAAATAAATTACCGTTTTTTAGGTAAAATTACCGTATCCAAAGTTTTGTTCAAAAATAATAATATTTTCTTATTGAAACAGGTTTATTTTTATAATTCAATATATCGAGGGCATATATTCAAAACTCTCTATCTTAAAAATCACAACTTTTCAGGAAAGCCAAAAAACTGTTTTTTCGCATATTACTTGAGTTATTAAAATTCGGTATGCTACAATTATTATTTTAAAGCAACTACTGAATCTCACATATAATTGGTTTTTAAAATTTTGCATTATTGGGTTTTTTTCTCAAAATATTCAATGTATGTGTATAAAAATGATAAGATAGAGGATTTTGTAGTTTAATAGAATTAAATTATTTTGATTTCATTTATGCCATCTGTCAGTTTTTAACGTGATTTATTTAAGATAATGGCTAATAACACAACATAAGATAAAAAACATATAAAATAAAAATATTTTCATGGTAATTCATTTTTTTAAATGATTGAAAAATGTGAAATTCATGTTCATCATTCAAAAATTAGTAAGAAAACATGAAGAACTTATTAATTATTTTTTGCATAACATAGAGAAATAACAAAAATGCAAATAAAACAGCAAAATCAATATGTTTGTAAGAAATTCCCACCATAGATGTAGAAAGTAATTTTCGTGAATATCAAAGATAGAGGATTTTGAATATAGGACCAAGTTTGTAAAACGGCAGAATGCCATTTTTATCAACATCTTTTATTTGCCTTATAAATTCCTTATCAATTTCATTAAATTCATCCATTCTGGGAAATGAAAAACTAATTGGTATCGAACAATTGGGAATTTATTACGTCAATGTTTTTAATGATTGCATTTGATTTGATTCAAAAAAATTTTTGCAATCAGTTTTTAATACAAATTTGTATGTTGAAATATCCATACTTGAAAGACTTTCGATTACTTTACCGCCTATATATATTTTGTCTAGCGGTAGTTGGTTATCATCATCCTCAAAACTGTCTAATTATTTTAATGAGAAATATGTATATCATATGTAGACTCATTATGGAAATATAACTTTTGGGATATAATTCTTAAAAATTTAAACTTTTTAAAATTACCGTACAAATGTAGAAATTACCTGCCTACCGTACGGAGGTCTAAATTACCGTACAATACGGTAATTACCGTACGGTTAACATCACTGACTACAATCAACAAATCAATAAACTCTTCCCATGTAAAATCAAATAATAATAACACAACAACTTCTCAGATAACAACAACGACAACACCGGATGATATGTCTGATACAGATCTTTCTGACATTAATAGTACATCATCTCAAAATTACAATGAAAACAAAAACAAAACAATAATAGTACCAATAAAAACATCCAAACGAACAAAACAACAATTGAAAAATAACACTAAAAATACCAAACGTTCCAAAAATATTGAAATAAATTTTGAAACTTTACAAAATGGATAAGTTCAACATAAAATAAAAAAAATAAATTTTAAATTCCACTAACAATTTACAATCTTTTATAAATTTTGACATGACTTTAAACATTCTTCAATGGAATATAAATGGTTTAGCTAATAATTACAGTGAACTTTTGCTTCTTATAAAACGATATTAACCAAAAATTATTTCCCTTCAAGAAACCGACTTACATGATGTTACTATTGTTCCCATTCCAATTAACTATAAAATATTTTCTATCAACACATCCAATACCCGATATGGAGGTGTTGCTTTACTGTTGCACAACTCTTTACAACATAAAAAAATAGATGTAAGAACTGAATTTGATACCATATTTGTTGAAATACACTCAAAAATTAAATTCAATATCGCCTCATCATATATTTCCCCCAATACAAACTTTACTTATGAAAACCTTAGTAACGTTTTTTGTAATATTAATGACCCAGTGTTAATTACAGGAGATTTCAATAGTTGGCATAGAACCTGGGGTTCTTCTACCAACAACAGAAAGGGAAAAATACTAGCCAATTTCATAAATAGCAACCAATTTATCTTGTTAAATGACTCATCTGCAACTCTTTTTAACACACACTCTACATTCTCCCATGTCGACCTCTCCTTTTGCTCACCAACACTCTTCCCACACATCGAATGAAAATAGAAAATACGCTGCATGGAAGTGACCACTTTCCAATTATTATTTCTCTTTTTGGCCAATCAGACCGTTCCAATCCAACCTTTTATCCCAAATACAAAATTAAAAAAGCTAACTGGTCGTTATACCAAGCTCGGTGTTTGCATTTCGATTTACAACGAACAAAAAGTGAAAACATAAATAAAGAAACCGCCAACATCAGCAGAATCATACATCAAGCTGCAAATGAATCCATACCACAAACCCATCCTTCACCTCTAAAAACGGTCCCCTGGTGGAACCAGCGTCTAGAAATCCCAAAAAAAAATAAATCATGGAGCGCATTTAAACGTAATATGATTACCAGCAATCTAATTGCCTATAAAAAGAATAACGCCTTATTAAAACGAGAAGTAAAGATCGCAAAAAATCATGCCATATCTCACTTCCACAATTAATCCAAATTCAGGAATAGTAAACATTTCGACAAACATAAGTTCCTTTACGGGTTACAAATCTACAGTAACTATACATGGAATCGCACCACAAAGTGGCGTCGATAATCTATTAACAAATAAGTACGAAATTGCATCTGAATTTGGAAAATGTTGGTCACAAAACTCTTCAGACATTAACTTCCCAAAAGAATTTACAACCAAAAAATCGAATTTGCTATCACACACGCCAATAACTGTACCAAACCTAATAGCTTCTGAACTAGAAACCGATTTTAACCTGTTAGAACTTCATTCTGTATTAAAAAAGCTTAAAGGCAAAACACCAGGCCTCGATAGAATTTCTTATCCGATGATAAAGCAACTTCCAATCATAATGAAACAACGATTACTGCAACTATTTAATAATATATGGAACTCCTATATCCCACACCAATTTAAAACAAGTATTAATTCTTACCGACCCATATCGCTTAACTCCTGTATATCTAAAGTATTAGACAAAATGGTCGCTAACCGATTGTGGTGGTTCGCAACAACCTATAAACTTTTAGACAGTAGACAATTCGGCTTCACAAAAGGAAAATCTATAATTGATAATTTACTATACCTCGACCATCAAATTATTGATTCTCTATCTATACGCAAACATGTTACAATTGTTTAATTGGATTTCCAAAAGGAGTTCGACCGAATTGGAGTACACACCATAATAGACCAACTAATGACATGGAACGTCGGCTCTAAAGTAATAAATTACGTGATCAATTTCGTGAAAAATCGCAAATTTAAAGTAAGAGTTGGATCTTATCAAAATCAGTTCCTCTTTATAATGGCATTCATCAAGGATCTCTATTCTCAGTAATTTTGTTCCTAATTGCTTATAACCAGGGAAACCGGAAATATGCTCTAAAAAAGCGTTTTAGGCGCTTTAAATATGCAGTAAAAACTTTAAAATATGCTCTTAAAAAAACAAACTTTAACATAATTTTTAACCAAAAACAATTTACTTAAATTTTCAAATAAAAATCGTTGTCTATTGGATCTGAAAACATTTTTAAACATAGAAAATGTTCTTTCGACATCAACTGATGTTACAGGAGCAAATTTAAAAGACAATATTTCTTTAACACTTAGAACGGTTAAGTTTGAATTAGACCTAAAATTTGATATTTAGATGGAGCTATTATTAAAATAGTGCTTATTTTATATTAAAACAAGTAAGAGAGCTATATTCGGCTGTGCCGAATCTTATATACCCTTCACCTAATTATACTTCAAAATAAAATTTTTTTTTTTCAGTTTTTTAATTTTTTGGATAAACTAATTTTTCGAATTGTTATTTTAAATTTAAAAAAAAAATTCTGTTTTTTAAATTTTTCTTTTGGTGAAAAGCCATCT
This sequence comes from Calliphora vicina, assembly GCF_958450345.1. Taxonomy (NCBI): domain Eukaryota; kingdom Metazoa; phylum Arthropoda; class Insecta; order Diptera; family Calliphoridae; genus Calliphora; species Calliphora vicina. Next base: position 78,778,383 of record NC_088782.1, read on the forward strand.
ATTTTTCAATTTTGAATTTTAAACAAAGGAAGTAAAAACCTGTAACACAACAGCGAAAAATAAATAAGACAAAATTTGTTTTTGATAAACTCAAAATATGCTATTAAACAGTAAAATATGCTCTAAAAACGCAAAATATGACATAAATAAGCTCTTAAAACAAATATATGCAAAAATATGTATTTAAGGGTAAAATATGCAAAAATATGCACTAACAAATCGATGCCAAAATTCTTAAATAGTTCTGAAACGTGTAAATATCTTATCCATGTGCTCATTAGACTCACCAGAAAAAACATGCATTTGCATATTTTGGTTTCCCTGCTTATAACAAACTATGCAAGATTATTTCTCTTCACCGAAACATCGATTTTACATCATACGCTGATGATTTCAATCTAATTATAAAGTCCAGCAAATCAAAAAATCCAGTTTTAAACCTTAATAACCTTTTTGAAGACATAATCAACTGGGCTAATTATTCAGGAGCGTTATTATCATCATCAAAATGCAAATACATTCATATTTGTCGGGAAAAACTATGCTGTTGTGAAATTGTAACTAATCAAATACAACTTTCGAAAGCTACAAACCTTAGAATACTAGGCCTATATATCGACGAAAGATACAGATGGAATAAACATATACATATATAGATAGTTTAGCTCAATCTCTACAACAACAGCTTAATGTTATTAAATGCCTTTCCAGCTTTAAATGCAACTGTAATACTGTCATACTTCTCAGAATCGTTAAAACTCTCATATAAAAAGTAAACTATGGTTTACCTATATATGGTTTTACGTCAAAGTCACTGCTTAGCTAAATAAATAAAATCATTAACGCCGCCATAAGATGCATTTCGAGCATCTCGAACACATAATCTTTATGCTGATGACGACATCTTGCCATTGGTATGCCAAAGAGATATACTCACAACAAAATTATGTAAATGCTTTCATGACACAAAAACTCCCCTGTACCAAATTATGTGCAGAATTAAGAAATCTAAAAAAATAGCAATAGCATTCCCTCTACTGCTAACAAAATAAAAACTATGTGCGAAGACCAGTATACCGCTTACATATCCATCAATCAGTGATAAATTCTATCCCCCCTGGTTGCTTAATCAAAATTGCATTAACTTATCAATAAATCAGTTGGCAAAAAACGATCACAGCCCTATACATTTGAATCATATACATATTTAAAGATTTACAACAAAAATACAAAAACCATAATTTAATTTATACAGATGGCTCAGTTGTAACACTGAATCCAGTCAGTGTTACAACAGAAAATACTGTTATACAAGTTAATAACCTACCACATCACACATCTATATTCACTGCTGAATTAATAGCATTAACAAAAGCCTTGGATCATATTGCAAATAAGAGGGGGAAATTCGTTGTCTGCAGCGACTCTCTTAAATCTATTTTAAACGTTTCCAACATTAACTCCTATTCATCTAAAATCCGTAATTAATTTGGATTCCAAGTCACTGTGGTATTGCTGGTAATGAGTTCGCTGATTTAGTAGCTAAATACTCTTTAAAGTCCCCGCTTATCACTATAGAAAACTTTAATGTCAAAGATGTGTCTAAATACATAACAACGCATTAAAACATCCCATTGGTATAAAAACGTAAACCCTAATAATCTCGGGATATCATCTAGTATTTGCAAAAACCAAATCTCCAGCAGACAAGACCAAATAAAAGTCATAAGATTAAGACTTGGTCATACAAAAATTACCCACAGTCCTATTCTAAACCTCCAAGTAACACAACCCTGCAATTTGTATTTATTTATTTTATTGATGATCCCAATGTTACAAGACAAAAATCTTATAAATACAACATTAGTCATTATAAATGGCAAAATTATAATGTAAGTTATTAATTTTCATTTCTTATCAATAAAAATAAAATTATAATAATAAAAATAATAATAATAAAAATAATAATAATAAAAATAATAATAATAATGTACTGAACAGCAGTTAAAAACATAAAGAAACATAAAGAACATGAAAATAGACGATGTGCTAGTTAAATAATATTATAAAGTAATTTCGTTAAAAAATGGAATTAAAATATAGAAAATGTTTATTCTTAAAAGATGTTGTGTTAGAAATAACATGATAATTGTATGGTAATGAGTTCCAAAGTCTAGTTGCGTATATAAAAACGTGTCTCTCAGAGAGTAGTCTATTATAGACAAATGGCACAAGAAGATTATTTCGGTTAGATCTAGTGAATTTGAGTTTTTCGAAAATATATTCTGGTTCCTTAGTAAAGATCAATTTGTGAATTAATCATAATGTTCTGAATTTCAAGTAATTATCAAAGGACATTCCATATATACGGTTGGCATGAATAGATATATGATCATATTTTCTTAAACCATAGACATACCTTACAACGTTGTTAAACACTCTTGATAATTTACATAGCTATAGAGATGCTGTCACAGCTACAGTAAAAGAGTAGGTAAAATAAAGGATTTAGCAAGTAAAAATCTAACATTAAGTGGAGTATAATGGTGAGAATTCCATAGGTTGCGTAAAATTCCATAGACTTTACAAGATGCCTTATTTATATGGTCATTCCAAGTTAGTGTATTTTTGAAGATAATTCCAAGATTTTTAGCATTTTCGTCATAATCAATATTTTGGTTGTTTATAATAATTCGAAGAAAAGAACTAGTATCAATTTTTTTGTGATTAATAACTAAACATTGTGATTTTTTTTGATTTAAGCTCAAGTGGTTCCATTTAGCCCATTCGAACACTCTATCAAGATCCGCATTAATATTTCTAATACAGTTGCTTATATTTGCCTTCTCACAGCTACAGTATAACTGTACATCGTCAGCATACATATGAATTTTACAAGCTTTTATCACGTTGGGGAAATCATTAATATATAATGAAAACAATAGTGGTCCCAATATGGAGCCTTGGGTAACACCGCTTTTCAGTTGCGCTAGAGCTGATGATAAACCAGATGAGACAACAATTTGGTTTCTATGTTGAAGATAAGATTGAACTAAATTAGATGAATATATAGAAAATCCAAATAATTTAGTGAGTTTTTCACCAAGGTTAGGTGATTTACAGAATCAAATGCCTTAAAGTGATCCAATAGCGTTAAAAATGTAACTTTCCCTTTATCAGTAGGTACACGAATTTCACCTGAAACATCAATAAGTGTCGTAATACATCCTCTTTTCTTTCGAAATCCTGATTGTTTTTTATGCAATAAGTTATTTGCGTCAAGAAAATTTTCAATTTGCACAGACATAATTTTTTCAAAAACTTTAGATAGATATGGTAGGACAGCAATAGGTCTAAATTCTGTATTGTTTTTAGGTATGGGAATAATTCTAGCTGTTTTCCATGCTTTAGGATAAGAAGAAGTGATAAATATTGTATTAAAAATGTGTGTGATATGGATCAGTATTTTCGGTAATAAAGCTTTAATAAACATTGGATCTACACCATCACGACCTGCAGAGTTAGATTTTATAGAAAGAAAAGACTTTAAAACTTCCTCTTGGTAAATCAAAATCTGTAGAACTTGCGGAACGGTGCAATTTTACAACGCGACTGCGAAAACCATTTTTAACGTAAATGGCTACTCCGCCTCCACGGTGTTTGTCGTTCCTATCTGCACGATAAAGATTAAAACCCTCAAGTTTAACAAGGAAATTGCCAATAGTAGATTTGAACCAAGTTTCAGAAATACATATAACATCAATTCCGGATTTTTCGAAAATGTACCTAAATTCATATATTCATATATTGATTACCAAGAACACGTATCATAGTATGTGTACAATCTGAGGAACTAATTTGATTATCATATACTGCCATGAGAAATGTTTTCCTTTAATACAGCAACATCTAATAAGATAAACTTGTACAATATTTGTTAATGTATAAAAAGCTTAAAATTAATAAAAATAAAATACGAAAAAATTACATTAAATGAGAAAATTTTAGAATAATTAGTATATATTTCTAATTTAATTAAATTACTGTTGAAACCCATTATTAAAATGACTATCATTAACAGAAATTGTTGAAAATTTATTTAAAATATTAAAGTTTTGATGAGAAAGTCAGCCAAATATTTTAAAAAATTATTTTTCTCCTGAGATGTACAGAGTTTTAGGCTGATAACTGGATCCACCTTGTTATGTTTAGTTTTGAAGTTGTAAATACGTTTCAAGTTTAATATTTTAGGAGCTGGCAGTTCCATAGATGTACAGATATTTTCAAAAATATTATGAAGGTTTTCATTATCCACGAATGGAATACCATGAATTCGTAACTCGCCAGCAATTAGAGAGTTTTTTTTTTATTTATTTAATTAATTGTGTAATAAAAAGACTTCAATGGCCAAAAAAAATATTACAATTGATAGTACAAATAGTAAAAGTTGCATAGCAACCCAAAAAAATTAAAATTACTTAATATTATTATACATTCACAGAAAACTAAATTTTAGTTTAAATGAATATTGATAATTGTAGAAATATATATCTGTGTATATAATATATAAAATTTTATGATCTTAATACTAATGCTTTATAACTAATCAACCTCTAATTTGTAACAACAAAAATATACAATCTGTTAAAATGAATGTAAATCCGTATCAGCAATGGACCACCAAATGACTTCATATCAAATTTGACTCCGATTTAAATATTCAGTCAATTTTCTTCGATACACGTTGTGTGATAAAGAAAATAATCGTAAATCATAAAAAAAATATAAATCGTAATCATAAAAATTTAAATTATCAACTTGTTTTTGTGAATCGATTATTTCAGGCACGGTTTTTTCAAGTGCACTGACTCTATCAGAAACTGCACGCAATTTGACATCAATGGTATCAATTTTTGATAAAATTCGATCTTCGGATTCTTTAATCTGTGAAGAGATTTCGAAGGAAATATCAGCAGAGATTTGTTGGGACATTTGTTGTATTTTTTGTTCCATTAACTCCATAAAACATGGAGAATCATGAGATAAACGATTTGGAGTATTAGATATGCACTTATCATTAATGCGAAGTCTCTTCGATGCTTGTGGTGTGTTCGACATATTAACTTGTTCAACATTTTTCACAGTGTAGAATCACATGTTATTAATAAATACAACTCTGTGCAAAGTTATTATAAACTATGTGGCAACTCTGATCCCTCAGTTCGTCAAAGTGTGGTGAATATCAGTCAGCTGTTATTGTTTACCTTTTTATTATTGAGTGTTTTTTGATTTATCCGTGTGTAAATATTTCCAATAATTAAAACCAAAATTTATTGGAAACAGAAAATAAATTTAATTTCAATTAACAATTATCGAACAATCGATTCAATAATGTACTGTATTTTATACAACACGAATATAAAGCGGCTAAATTGTATCACAACGTAGCTTATAACAGGTAACACAATCTACTTTTCAATATTTTATATTTAGAAGCAGAGCGTTAAAAACACGACTGAGTTGTTATTGTATGTTTGTAAAGTCTCATACCACATCCTACTGATCCAACACATCTCCTAACTGATTGCCCACTTTATCAAGCTCAGAGGTCTCAATATTTCAATAACATGGACCCCACGAACTACTTGGTGATCCAACAGAAGAAAACATCTCTTCAATAATAAAATGTTTAAAATCTACACGATTATACAATCATATTTAATTTATAAAACATTTAAACATATACACAGAAAAAAGAAATTCATAATTGGAATGAATTTTGTAATAAATATTATTAATCGAACTTGACTTTTTTTTCCCAAACTATTTTCATTCAGAATAAGAACATGTTCATAAATATTATAAAATTGTACATGACGGAAATTTTTGCTTTTTTTACATAAATTGTATGCTATTTTATAATAAATTGCATTATAATTGTATTATCTAATGAATTATTTCAAAATTTTTTGCATAATAGCCATATATTGGCCAATATATTAAGATGAATTATAAATATCTGAAACTTAAAAAATATCATTAATCATAATAAAACATCAATAAACATTAAAGCATTTCACCCTTTTAACAAAATTTAGTTAATTTCGCGCATATTTTCTCATTTTGTAGCTGAAAATCATAAAAAAATAAAAAAATTTTAAAGGAAAATTTCTAACATTTTTGAACATAAAAATATAAATAAAATTGAAATAATATTTTTCAAGCCTTCTAGATTTTTTTGAAAACATAAGATATGAAATAAATCATACTATTTAAGAAATTATTTATAAATGTTATGAATTGAAATCAATGAAATCAAATCATAATATTTATGTTGAAACTTTTTTCTGTGTATATTACATAAATTATATAATATATTTTATTATAAGTTACTTAGAATATAAAAAAAATTATCTATTTATACTTTTAATTAAAGCTGAAGGCCGTTGATGCTATTGCTGTTATTATTCAATTAGCTTATAATTTTAATTGTAAGATAATTCTCAATAAATAAATATGTAAATATTGTTACGAAATTGTACTTGAATTCAAATATAACGATTTTAAGGGATGATTTAAAAGTAGCATAATGCTTTCAAATAACAGTGCTGTAATAGCAAACTGTAACATATCTGTGGGCATTATTAAATAAAAGCTTTCAGTTGACCATTGATCGTAAGTTGGCAACGCTGTTTGAATTGTACATTGTAGAAAGTACACCACAGATGGCGTATGATCTAGAATATTCGAACTTTGACAGTTAAAAAGCAATCTAGAGTGCAGATGGCAGTGTTATAAATATTGGCAGAGGTTGCAGTCGTTAGTGAGTTTATCAGAGACGCTTTTCGAAAAAACATCTACTGAGTGCTTTAAAGTGTGTTGTGTTTTTCAAGTAAATTCGTGTACATTATAAATTGTGTCTGTATTTCTGAGAATTTATAAACGTGTATAAAAAACATTGAGTGGCTATTTAATTCTGTGGTTGTTGTACATTTTGAATAAATAAACAGTTGTTACAATTTTTAAACTACTAAACGGCTCTTATTTGCAATCAAAAGAATCCGGTTTATTTAAAACGCTGGTTTTGAAAAGGTTAAAACGTAACAATTGGTATCAGAAGTGGGATTGCAAAATATTAAGCATGAAATTTGAGGAACTAAAAGTTGAACAACTCAAGAAAGAATTGAGTAAGTTGGAGCTACCAACAGCAGGTAACCAGGCAGATTTGCAGAAGAGGCTGATAGACGAATTCACATCGTGATATTGACATCGGTGCTTACGAGTTCGAGTATAAGGAAGAAATGGAAGTTTCTACACGTTCAGCAACAAGCAGCATGGATTTAAGCACAATGTTTGCGGCTATGATAGAAAAGATGGAAGGAATGCAAATGAAACTTGAAGAAACTTCTAGAGCGACAGACGAGAAGTTTCAGTAAATATCGGAAGTTATAAACAGCAGAGTGGATGGCATTGAGAAAGCTGTTTAGAAATACAAGCCATAGACGTCAATAAAAAACTCTCCGACTTAGAGATTGGTGTCGACAATAAACTGCACGATCTGCAAATAAAAGTTAATATTCTTCAATGCCAAGATGGACCGGTTCGAGTTATTTCAGAAGCATCTAGCAGAATAAAGGCCCCTAGTTTTGATGGCAGCACACCATTTAATGTTTTCAAGTTCCAGTTTGATACAGTTGCCATTAGAAACATGTGGAACAATGAAGAAAAAGCTATAGAATTGATATTGGCCTTAAAAGGGAATCAGCAGTAGTTCTTGAAAGCGTGCCAGCAAGCAACAGAAATTGTTATGATGACATAATGGAGGCGCTACAACGTAAGTACGGTGGCGAACATAAAAAAGAATTATACAGAATGCAATTGCGTGGTAGAGTGCAGAAACCCAATGAGACGCTAAAAGATTTTTCGTTGGAAATCGAGCGTTTGCTACAGCTTACTTATCCAGGGGAAAACAACCCATTTTTGGACCATATCAAGATAGAGGCATTCGTCAATGGCATTCGCGATCCTGAAATAAAACATGCGGTTTGTGCTACACCTAAACTATCATTTGCTGAAACAGTCTCATTTGCATTGGCGTAGGAAACGGCGAAAATAATTTCAAAGCCGCAAATATGCAAGGTGCGCAATATCGAGGTTGTTGCTGAAGATGAGAGAAATATAGTCGACGAATTAAAAAAGGTCTTGTAGGCGTTTAATGATAAGCATAGCAAAGCCAGAGTAAAATGTTATAATTGCGGTAAATCTGGTCATATTCAGCGAAACTGCAAAGCGCCGAGAAAACGAACCAGATCTGTTTCGCCTCCAAGAAACAACCAGCCGTCAAATCATCAATCGTCACAAGAATCACCTTTAAACTAAAACGAGCTAGCACTATGGGGCAAGAGCTAGCTCCCACATCTGAGGGCCCCACAATCTCCATATCAGTAATGCAGAAGAAAAATAGCAATCTTACGGCTAGTGGATACATCAACGGTCAGAAGCACATTTTTACTATAGACACAGGAGCATAGCAGTCCATAGTCAAGCCCGATTTAGTCAAAAACACAATTGAACCATTACGTGGGGTAAGTCTGCGCACAGCTACTGGGGAGCCAGCCACTGTCTATGGTAAAGTAAATGTGAAAATAACCATTGCCAATGTTAGCGTCAATCATGTATTTATTGTTGCCGATATTGTGGACAAAGTAATCATTGGTGCTGATTTCATGATTACTCACGGCAAGGTAGAACGGCAATTGTAAAGCATCAAATAAATACTGGCGAAACGAAGCCCATAAAGCAGGCGCCCAGAAGCATTCCTCTAGCAAAACGAAGTGAGGGGAAGGAGTTGGTTAACGAAATGCAGCGGGATGGAGTAATCGAACAATCTTGAAGTCCTTGGAGCTCGCCTGTTGTGTTAGTTAAAAAGAAAGACGGCAGCACTAGGTTTTGCGTCGATTATAGAAAGCTGAACGACGTTACCAAAAAAGACAGCTACCCGCTACCATGAATTGACGACACCCTGGACACATAGCTGGAACAAAATTGTTCTCCACATTGGACTTGCAAAGTGGTTATTGGCAGGTAGAGATTGCAGAAAAAGACAAAGAGAAAACTGCGTTTAGTGCTAGTGATGGATTATGGCAGTTTAATGTGATGCCCTTTGGACTCTGCAATGCTCCAGCCACATTCGACCGTTTAATGGAACATGTGTTGAAAGGACTTCACTGGAAGACATGCTTGGTGTACCTCGATGACATAATTGTCATGGGGAAGTCTTTCGATGAACACTTGAAAAACCTTTAAGAAGTCCTTATGGTCCGCACTTCCAACTGAGAACCGATCATTCTGCCCTCAGGTGGTTGTTGCATTTTAAACAACCTGAAGGGCAACTGGCTCGTTGGATTGAGCGGCTTCAGAGCTATGACTTTAGCATCGAGCACCGGAAGGGTTTGAAACACGGCAATGCGGACGCGATCTCAAGACGGCCTTGCAACGTGGAATGCAAGCATTGCGCAAAAGCCGAGAGAAAGGAATGTGTCATTGACGTTCGACTAATGCATATAGAGTCCAGTGCAGATTGGTCTGTATCGCAGAGAAATGACCCCATACTGTCAAAAATAATATCGGCAAAAGAAGAAGGCCAGCCCGCAATGAAATATCGGCCGAAAGTCCACTGATGAAATCATATTGGGCCCTATGGAATAGTCTACAATTATTAAATGGCTGCTTATTCCGCATATGGGAAAGTGCTGACGGTAAAACAGTGACAAATCTAATTGTTGTACCATCCTCTAAAATAAACGAAGTAATGAAAGAGTTTCATGACGGTACCAGTGGTGGTCATATTGGTGTGACAAAAACCTTGGAGAAGCTAAAACAACGTTTTTATTGGGTGGGTTGTCAGCAAGCAGTAGCCAATTGTCCACAATGCATAGCAGCGAAGGGCCCAGTAAGAAGAAGTCGTGGACAACTTCAGCAGTATAACTCAGGTGCGCCATTCGAGCGGATTGCGATGGATGTAGCAGGCCCTTTCCCTGTCAGTGATGCTGGAAACCGTTACGTTCTAGTGGTTATGGATTATTTCAGCAAATGGCCAGAGGTATATGCAATACCAAATCAGGAAGCTAAAACGGTTATAAGCGTATTTGTGAACAACTGGGTGTGTCGCTATGGTGTTCCACTGGAGTTACTCGGATCAGGGTAGAAATTTTGAATCCGTCGTATTCAAGGAAATGTGCGACTTATACGGAATAAGAAAAACCAAAGAGAAGTCGAAAGATTCAATCGCACCCTGGAGGAATATTTAAGAAAAGTGGTCAGTGCACACCAGAAGGACTGGGATGAACACATACCAAAATTTCTATTGGCATACAGGTCAGCTGTTCATGACTCGACCTCTCGAACACCTGCAAAAATTGTCTTCGGGACAGAACTCAAGTTGCCTGGTGATTTAGAATTCGGTATTAAACCCTCATCAAATAATGAAAACACTTCCCAAGAGCAAGATGACCTTAACGAACTCCACGAATTCGTACGCAGACGAATAAAAATGACCACCGACAAAATGAAAGCCAGATACGATCGAGCAGCGAATTCTGAGGGATTTAATGAAGGCCATCTTGTACTGCTGTATAACACACAACGCAAGAAAGGACTGTCTCCCAAACTACAAACCCATTCGGATGGACCATACAAGATGATTAAGAAATTAAACGATGTGGTGTACAGAATACAGAAAGAAAAGAGGCCGAGATCTAAAATGAAGGTCGTACATCTAGAACGACTAGCCGCCTATGGGAGAAGTGAATCTATGCCTATGCGGGACGAACAGGCTTAAGAGGGGGGCAGTGTTACGAAATTGTACTTGAATTCAAATATAACGATTTTAAGGGCTGATTTAAAAGTAGCATAATGCTTTCAAATAACAGTGCTGTAATAGCAAACTGTAACATATCTGTGGGCATTATTAAATAAAAGCTTTCAGTTGACCATTGATCGTAAGTTGGCAACGCTATTTGAATTCGAATATTCAGTTAACGTGTATAAAAAACATTGAGTGGCTATTTAATTATGTGGTTGTTGTACATTTTGAATAAATAAAGAGTTGTTACAATTTTTAAACTACTAAAAGGCTTTTATTTGCAATCAAAAGTATCCGGTTTATTTAAAGGAAATAAACCAGCGTTTTGAAAAGGTTAAAACGTAACAATATTATGGTTAATACAAAAAACATGAGGTGGTTTTAAGTGAAATTATCAGTGGAACAGAGCATAACACTGACTCCGGACAGAAACGGAATATACACAAATACATATTGTTACGTTTTAACCTTTTCAAAACGTTTGTTTATTTCCTTTAAATAAACCGGATACTTTTGATTGCAAATAAAAGCCGTTTAGTAGTATGAAAATTGTAAAAACTCTTTATTTATTTAAAATGTACAACAACCACAGAATTAAAAAGTCACTCAATGTTTTTCATACACGTTTATAAATTCGCAGATACATATAGACACACTTTATAATGTACACGAATTCACTTGAAAAATACAACACACTTTAAGGCACTCAGTTGATGTTCGAAAAGCGTCTCTGATAAACTCACTAACGACTTTGCCACTATTTACAACACTGCCATCTGCACTCTAGATTGCTCTTTAACTGTCTAGGGGTTTCTAATACATACGCCATCTGTGGTGTACTTTCTACAACGTTCATTAACTGAATATTCGAATTCGAATATACGGTCGCAGCAAACAGCGTTGCCAACTTACGATCAATGGTCAACTGAAAGCTTTTATTCAATGTTAATAATGCCCACAGATATGTTACAGTTTGCTATTACAGCACTGAAAGCATTAGGCTACTTTTAAATCAGCCGTTAAAATCATTATATTTGAATTCAAGTACAATTTCGTAACAATATATATATAAAAGAAAAAAAATAGGCTTCAGTTTGAGCTCAGGCTAGGCTTATTCTGAAATTAGAAGAAAACAGATAGTGCTGATTAGCATAAACGAAATCTCTTTATATATGTATCAACGACAAATTGACGCATTTACCGGTACCTGTTGACACCAGACTCATACTCCCAATTGGTGGGAGGCCGTATCTCCTAAAGGCCCTTGCATTTATACCTTAAATGCCTACATATGATAATGGAGTGAGCGGTACAAACAAGGTAAGTGAGAACTTCATTTAAGATGTAGGGGTAATTTAGGGGCAAACCTTAATATGATGGGTCACAGGTTTTGCCAAGGGAGAGGGTGGGCAGGCCATGCAGCAAAACATCAGATGGCGAACCTTACGCGTTCTCTATCGACTTAGCCAGGCCTTGCCATCAATTTTCATAAATTATTGCGTTGCCATCATGTTTCCCACAGGTCTCGGCCAGAAATTGCTGACAATCACAATCAAAAATTTTAAGTGTCAGCAAAGAAGTGTGCACATCATATTGTGGAGAATATCTAAAAATCTCGTGTCACAATGTTAGTGTTTGAACTCCTCCGAAACGGCTCAACCGATTTTTATGAAATTTTGTATGTATGTTTGGTGGGTATGAGAATAGGTCGTAAAGTATATTTCATACCGCTAGGTTATTAGGGTGACCCTATCCAGAATTTATTTTTACCATTTTTTGGCCAAAAGCTTTTTTTTTGCATTTTATTTATTTGGCATTAAAAAATACATATAACCCCAAATTTTCATCAACCGACCTTCACCCAGCCGTTTTAGTATTTTGTATGAGCAATATCAAAATATAAATATTTAACTATTTTTATGAAATTTTGTATATATTATTGATAGGTACGAGAATATTATATATCATACCGCTAGGACATTAGGATGTCCCTATCCACCCATTTTTTAAAATATTTTTCGCCAAAAAATTTTGTTTGTATTTCTCTTCATTTGGCATCAAAAATACCTATAATGCCAACTTCACTTAGAATACATTCGCTATTTTTTATTTAACAACCAAAATATTCACTAGAAATAATTTGTATGGCAGAACAACGTTTGCCGGATCAGCTAGTTTTTATATACAAAGTGCCCAAATTTCTCTGGAGCAATATAATTTTTTATTAAAAAATAAAGTTTTAAAATATATTTGTAGCAACTTTACCCTATTTGTACGATAAAATACGACACTTTTACATTGTGAAAGCTTAATACGTGAAAATACAATGCTGATTACAATTGATTTGACACTTGTTTAAAATTAACGCTTTATACATTCTCATGTGTTAATCACACTGCGATTGAAACTGGACGTGTTTCATTTTTAATTCGAGTTAATTCGTTATTTTAATGTATCTATCAGAAAATAAATATAAATATCACCTGTTAATTATTTATGCGAAAGGACGCTTTTATTTTAATAATATTATTAAATAAAAAATCAAAACAACAACTAAAAGACTTACTTATTTGTCTTTTTATATTTTTGATTTAAAAAAAAAATAAAAAATATTTTATTAAATTTTTTTAATTTTTTTTTTTCGAAAGATTGCATAAATAGCTATCTAAACTATTTGGGACACATTTTGCTAAGAACAATAGGTAATAAGTTATATGGATAAAAAAAAACAGCTGTTTTTTTATAAAAAAGGGTATACAAATGCCCCATTTGTATACCCTTTTTATACCCTTCACCTTCGTGAGAAGGGTATATATAAGTTTGTCATTCCGTTTGTAATTTCTACATTTTTCATTTCCGACCCTATAAAGTATATATATTCTGGATCCTTATAGATAGCGGAGTCGATTAAGCCATGTCCGTCTGTCTGTCTGTCTGTCTGTCTGTCTGTCTGTCCGTCTGTCTGTCTGTTGAAATCAGTTTTCTGAAGACCCCAGATATCTTCGGGATCCAAATCTTCAATAATTCTGTCAGACATGCTTTCGAGAATTTTGCTATTTAAAATCAGCAAAATCGGTCCACAAATGGCTGAGATATGAGGAAAAAACCAAGACAACCTCGATTTTTGACCTATTTTTTACCTATATCTGGATTACTAAGACATTAATATAGACAATATGGATATCTAATGATAGATATTTCAAAGACATTTGCAACGACGTATATAAGACCATAGTAAGTTGGACCTACAATGGGTCAAAATCGGGAAAAAAAATTTTGAACCCGAATTTTTTTTTTTTTTTAAAAAAAATTTAAAAAACAAAAAAAAAAATTTTAAAATTTAAAAAAAAAATTTTTTAAAATTTAAAAAAAAAAAAAATTTAAAATTTAAAAAAAAAAAATTTAAAATAACAATCGAAAAAAATTTTTTTCCAAAAAATTCAAAAAACCACTGGAAAAAAAATTAAATTTTGTTTACCTAAAAATATTTAAAATTTTGAAGTATAATTTGGTGAAGGGTATATAAGATTCGGCACAGCCGAATGTAGCACTCTTACTTGTTTATACTCTGTTTCTTCTCTTGATGTTAAAAGGGAAAAATGTTGATCCAAACGTATTAACTAATTATTAAGTATATAAATTGTTAAAATTCATACGTTCAAACAGGAATTTTAGTTACACAGAAAAAAGTTTCAACATAAATATTATGATTCGAATTCATTGATTTCAATTCATAACATTTATAAATATTTTCTTAAATAGTATGATTTTTTTAATATTTTATGTTTTGAAATAAAATCTAGAAGGCTTGAAAAATATAATTTCAATTTCATTTTTATTTTTATGTTGTTCAAAAATGTTTGAAATTTTTCATGGAAAATTTTTAGTTTTTTTTATGATTTTCAGCTACAAAATGATATAAAAATCGCGAAAATGATTAAATTGATTTAAGAGGATGAAATGCTTTTATATTTATGAATGTTTTATTATGTTTAATGATAATTTTTAAGTTTCAGATATTCTCCTTTTTATCTTAAAATATTGGCCTATATATGGCTATTATGCAAATATTCTTGCACTAATTCATTATATAATACAATTATAATGCAATTTATTAAAAAAATTAAGTAAAAAAAGCAAAAATTTCCGTCATGTAAAATTTTATAATATTTATGAACATGTTCTTATTTTGAATGAAATAAGTTTGGGAAAAAAAAGTCAAGTTCGATTAATAATATTTATTACAAAATTCATTCCAATTATGAATTTTTTTTTCTGTGTATAAACTGCTGAATTAGAAACAATTGTTTGTACATTTGAAATAAAATATCTTCTGCGTAAACTAGTCTTTCTGACAATTGTTATATTATTTCAGTTGTTATACCATCATATTTAGGTGGAGGGTATTTAAGATTCGGCACGGCCGAATATAGTACTCTTACTTGTTTAACATTGTTTCCTGGATTCATACAAAAATTAACTAACAGGGTATTATTTGGAACTCGAGTGCCAAGATGTATATTGGGCCAAATCCGGGTAAACAGTTTGGTACTTTTTTTGAAACATATTTTTTTTTGAGTACATTAACACAGATTTTAATCTTTAGAGACATGTCTGTAGCATAAAAAATTTTTGCAAAATGGAATATTTTTAAATTTCAAACTTGAGGGGTGTTCAAGGAGGAAAAAGGAAATTGGTACTTTTCTCCTAATGGTACTTTGCTGACATTTAAAAAAAAACCGTTCGACATCTGCAGAATTAATTCTATTATATCTGATTTGTCGGGGGGTTTGGGTAGCATGTTGAGCAGCCAGTTTGAATTTTTATCGGAATTGATAAGAGAGTGATCGATGTTTTCTGGTGTTCTTAGCGGTATGTTTTCCGAGCAATGTGTACTGAGGTATTTTTTATATTTGAGCCAATTTATTCTTGTGCCTGCCATCACTAAATTAGCAGTCGGGGATACAATTTCTAGGGGGCTCAATAAAGTAACAATAGTGGGTGAGTGGTCTGAAGATAGTTCCAGCGAGGATTCAATTTGAATCATTTCTCTAGGGATATTTTTCATCACGCTAATATCAATAACATCCGGTATTTTTCGTGGGTAAGTAGGCCAGTATGTATGTTGGCCGCTTGAAAGTACATTCAAACCCATTTTAGAAATTGTATCGAACAAAACACGACCTTTAGGGGTAATCAGTCGTGATCCCCAGAATGTGTGCTTAGTATTATAATCGCCAGCAGCCAGGAAACGGGACCTAGTGATTTAAAAAATCTATTATATTGACTTTCTGTAATTGAAAATCTAGGGGGTGAGTATATCGATGAAATCACTAAGTTTCGATGAAAATCTTCAAAACAGATTGTAGTAGCTTGAAGATAATCTTCGCAAAAATCACACATTAAGTAGTGTTTGATTCGAGCTTTTATTAAAATTGCCGAGCCTCCGCATGCTCTACCTCTGGGATCTTTGGTGTCATATATTACATATCCATTTATTCGAATGGAACTTCTGGGCGTCAAATGAGTTTCAGAAACCAGCATTACATCAATTTGCTGGTTTCTTAAAAAATATTCGAGTTCGTTTTTATGTTGGCGTATGCCGTTTGCATTCCAAAAGCATATTCTTAGGCAGTTCATGGTCTGTTAAGCACAGCCTGCAATAACATTGATTGCATCTTAAGTATTTCTTGCATCATGTTACTCATTGAGTTTGTAAAGTTATTTACCGATTGCACAAGAGTTTCTATTGTAGATTCTAGTCAGGTAAAATTGAAAATTGGCGTTTGCTCTCTTACCTCTGGGTTCATATTTTGGTTTTGTGGTTGACGGACTTGCGTCTGAGTTTGGTTGTTTCTTAGTACATTTGCATATGTTTCTTTGTTGTCATGTGTCTGCTGCAACGGGGGTAGTTAAAATTGATGTTATTTAATGGCTGAGCGGGGAAAATCTTCGGTTTATGGCTTTGTGATTTTTTAACAATTGAGTAGACAGGACAACCCCTGTAGTTTGCTGTGTGGTTACCTCCGCAATTGCTGCATTTTTTTAATTTTAGGATCATCCTTGGATTTGTTACATTGGGATGTGTTATGCAAAAATTAAAAAAATTTAATAAAATATTTTTTATTTTTTTTTTTAAATCAAAAATATTTTTGACTTTTTTTTTTCAAAATGGGCCCTTTTTATTTATTTTTTTTTAAGAAAGCTTAGGTCTTTTCCTAAGCGACCTATATGGTCGCTTAGTGGGATGCGAGTTTTTGAATTTTTTTGCAAAATCAAAAACTTTGTTGACTTTTTTTTAAAAAATGGACCCATTTTTAAAGCTTAGAAAGCTTATGTGTTTTCCTTTAACACCCTTTTTGTCGCTTAGTGGGATGCGAGTGGGATATCTATAAAAAAAATGTTTTGTAACTCAAGACATACAATTTTTTACTTTTTTTTGAAAAATCAAAAACCTTTTTGACTTTTTTTTTCCAAAATGGACTCTTTTTTTATTAATTTTTTTTCTCAAAAGAAAGCTTAGGTCTTTTCCTTTAAAACCTTTTTGGTCGCTTAGTGGGATGCGAGTGGGATATCTATCAAAGTAAATGTTTTGTAACTCAAGACAAAGGTTTTTAAATTTGCACTATTTTAATTTTTTTCATATTTGTGTGTAAACCTTAAAAATTAAACTTACGCAGAGAAACTAGACACATTAGCCTTTCCGATGGTATGTAACATACCCAACTAAAATTTCATAGCCTCGATACTGTAATACCCATAATATGTTAACCTCAGGAATAAAAATCACTTTTTATACCCTTCAGCTCGTGAGAAGGGTATATATAAGTTTGTCATTCCGTTTGTAATTTCTACATTTTTCATTTCCGACCCTATAAAGTATATATATTCTGGATCCTTATAGATAGCGGAGTCGATTAAGCCATGTCCGTCTGTCTGTCTGTCTGTCTGTCTGTCTGTCTGTCTGTCTGTCTGTCTGTCTGTCTGTCTGTCTGTCTGTCTGTCTGTCTGTCTGTCTGTCTGTCTGTCTGTCTGTCTGTCTGTCTGTCTGTCTGTCTGTCTGTCTGTCTGTCTGTCTGTCTGTCTGTCTGTCTGTCTGTCTGTCTGTCTGTCTGTCTGTCTGTCTGTCTGTCTGTCTGTCTGTCTGTCTGTCTGTCTGTCTGTCTGTCTGTCTGTCTGTCTGTCTGTCTGTCTGTCTGTCTGTCTGTCTGTCTGTCTGTCTGTCTGTCTGTCTGTCTGTCTGTCTGTCTGTCTGTCTGTCTGTCTGTCTGTCTGTCTGTCTGTCTGTCTGTCTGTCTGTCTGTCTGTCTGTCTGTCTGTCTGTCTGTCTGTCTGTTGAAATCAATTTTCTGAAGGCCCCAGATATCTCCGGGATCCAAATCTTCAACAATTCTGTCAGACATACTTTCGAGAATTTTGCTATTTAAAATCAGCAAAATCCGTCCATAAATAACGGAGATATGAGCAAAAATCCGAGACAACCTCTGAAAATTTCATCAAAAAACACAATGTATTGCATGCTTTGACAAAAAAACAACAAAACGTATGCTTGGGTGTGCAAGCTTTGTGTATTTGTGTATTTGGTTATTTTTTTGTTTTTTGTTTCTTTTGGCGTTGTTGTTGTTTTTTATACAACTAAACGTTTGTTTGGTTGTGTGTTGGTTTTTTTGACAAAAAAGCAACAAAACGTATGTTTTTGGATGTGCATGCTTTGCGTATTTTGTTTTTTTTTGTGTTTTGTTTCTTTTGGCGTTGTTGTTGTTTTTTATACAACTAAACGTTTGTTTGGTTGTGTGTTGGTTTTTTTGACAAAAAATCAACAAATCGTATGTTTGAATGTGCATGCTTTGCGTATTTTGTTTCTTTTGGCGTTGTTTTTTATTTTTTATACAATTAAACGTATGTTTGGATGTGTGTTGGTTTCATTGCCTTGCGTATTTTGTTTTTTCTTTTGGTGTTTTGTTTCGTTTGTCGTTGTTGTTGTTTTTTGTATTCTTGATAAATTTAGGATGCTATACGCTGAAAGTGGGCAATGTACATACATATATACTAATTATAAAAAATAATAATGCATCCACAACAAAGGTGAAGGGTATATAAGATTCGGCATAGCCGAATATAGCACTCTTACTTGTTTTCTATGGAAATGTTGAATAATTTAATTTTGTAATTTATTTGTAATAATAATTAATTTAATATATAATAATAATAATAATAATAATAATAATAATAATAATAATAATAATAATAATAATAATAATAATAATAATAATAATAATAATAATAATAATAATAATAATAATAATAATAATAATAATAATAATAATAATAATAATAATAATAATAATAATAATAATAATAATAATAATAATAATAATAATAATAATAATAATAATAATAATAATAATAATAATAATAATAATAATAATAATAATAATAATAATAATAATAATAATAATAATAATAATAATAATAATAATAATAATAATAATAATAATAATAATAATAATAATAATAATAATAATAATAATAATAATAATAATAATAATAATAATAATAATAATAATAATAATAATAATAATAATAATAATAATAATAATAATAATAATAATAATAATAATAATAATAATAATAATAATAATAATAATAATAATAATAATAATAATAATAATAATAATAATAATAATAATAATAATAATAATAATAATAATAATAATAATAATAATAATAATAATAATAATAATAATAATAATAATAATAATAATAATAATAATAATAATAATAATAATAATAATAATAATAATAATAATAATAATAATAATAATAATAATAATAATAATAATAATAATAATAATAATAATAATAATAATAATAATAATAATAATAATAATAATAATAATAATAATAATAATAATAATAATAATAATAATAATAATAATAATAATAATAATAATAATAATAATAATAATAATAATAATAATAATAATAATAATAATAATAATAATAATAATAATAATAATAATAATAATAATAATAATAATAATAATAATAATAATAATAATAATAATAATAATAATAATAATAATAATAATAATAATAATAATAATAATAATAATAATAATAATAATAATAATAATAATAATAATAATAATAATAATAATAATAATAATAATAATAATAATAATAATAATAATAATAATAATAATAATAATAATAATAATAATAATAATAATAATAATAATAATAATAATAATAATAATAATAATAATAATAATAATAATAATAATAATAATAATAATAATAATAATAATAATAATAATAATAATAATAATAATAATAATAATAATAATAATAATAATAATAATAATAATAATAATAATAATAATAATAATAATAATAATAATAATAATAATAATAATAATAATAATAATAATAATAATAATAATAATAATAATAATAATAATAATAATAATAATAATAATAATAATAATAATAATAATAATAATAATAATAATAATAATAATAATAATAATAATAATAATAATAATAATAATAATAATAATAATAATAATAATAATAATAATAATAATAATAATAATAATAATAATAATAATAATAATAATAATAATAATAATAATAATAATAATAATAATAATAATAATAATAATAATAATAATAATAATAATAATAATAATAATAATAATAATAATAATAATAATAATAATAATAATAATAATAATAATAATAATAATAATAATAATAATAATAATAATAATAATAATAATAATAATAATAATAATAATAATAATAATAATAATAATAATAATAATAATAATAATAATAATAATAATAATAATAATAATAATAATAATAATAATAATAATAATAATAATAATAATAATAATAATAATAATAATAATAATAATAATAATAATAATAATAATAATAATAATAATAATAATAATAATAATAATAATAATAATAATAATAATAATAATAATAATAATAATAATAATAATAATAATAATAATAATAATAATAATAATAATAATAATAATAATAATAATAATAATAATAATAATAATAATAATAATAATAATAATAATAATAATAATAATAATAATAATAATAATAATAATAATAATAATAATAATAATAATAATAATAATAATAATAATAATAATAATAATAATAATAATAATAATAATAATAATAATAATAATAATAATAATAATAATAATAATAATAATAATAATAATAATAATAATAATAATAATAATAATAATAATAATAATAATAATAATAATAATAATAATAATAATAATAATAATAATAATAATAATAATAATAATAATAATAATAATAATAATAATAATAATAATAATAATAATAATAATAATAATAATAATAATAATAATAATAATAATAATAATAATAATAATAATAATAATAATAATAATAATAATAATAATAATAATAATAATAATAATAATAATAATAATAATAATAATAATAATAATAATAATAATAATAATAATAATAATAATAATAATAATAATAATAATAATAATAATAATAATAATAATAATAATAATAATAATAATAATAATAATAATAATAATAATAATAATAATAATAATAATAATAATAATAATAATAATAATAATAATAATAATAATAATAATAATAATAATAATAATAATAATAATAATAATAATAATAATAATAATAATAATAATAATAATAATAATAATAATAATAATAATAATAATAATAATAATAATAATAATAATAATAATAATAATAATAATAATAATAATAATAATAATAATAATAATAATAATAATAATAATAATAATAATAATAATAATAATAATAATAATAATAATAATAATAATAATAATAATAATAATAATAATAATAATAATAATAATAATAATAATAATAATAATAATAATAATAATAATAATAATAATAATAATAATAATAATAATAATAATAATAATAATAATAATAATAATAATAATAATAATAATAATAATAATAATAATAATAATAATAATAATAATAATAATAATAATAATAATAATAATAATAATAATAATAATAATAATAATAATAATAATAATAATAATAATAATAATAATAATAATAATAATAATAATAATAATAATAATAATAATAATAATAATAATAATAATAATAATAATAATAATAATAATAATAATAATAATAATAATAATAATAATAATAATAATAATAATAATAATAATAATAATAATAATAATAATAATAATAATAATAATAATAATAATAATAATAATAATAATAATAATAATAATAATAATAATAATAATAATAATAATAATAATAATAATAATAATAATAATAATAATAATAATAATAATAATAATAATAATAATAATAATAATAATAATAATAATAATAATAATAATAATAATAATAATAATAATAATAATAATAATAATAATAATAATAATAATAATAATAATAATAATAATAATAATAATAATAATAATAATAATAATAATAATAATAATAATAATAATAATAATAATAATAATAATAATAATAATAATAATAATAATAATAATAATAATAATAATAATAATAATAATAATAATAATAATAATAATAATAATAATAATAATAATAATAATAATAATAATAATAATAATAATAATAATAATAATAATAATAATAATAATAATAATAATAATAATAATAATAATAATAATAATAATAATAATAATAATAATAATAATAATAATAATAATAATAATAATAATAATAATAATAATAATAATAATAATAATAATAATAATAATAATAATAATAATAATAATAATAATAATAATAATAATAATAATAATAATAATAATAATAATAATAATAATAATAATAATAATAATAATAATAATAATAATAATAATAATAATAATAATAATAATAATAATAATAATAATAATAATAATAATAATAATAATAATAATAATAATAATAATAATAATAATAATAATAATAATAATAATAATAATAATAATAATAATAATAATAATAATAATAATAATAATAATAATAATAATAATAATAATAATAATAATAATAATAATAATAATAATAATAATAATAATAATAATAATAATAATAATAATAATAATAATAATAATAATAATAATAATAATAATAATAATAATAATAATAATAATAATAATAATAATAATAATAATAATAATAATAATAATAATAATAATAATAATAATAATAATAATAATAATAATAATAATAATAATAATAATAATAATAATAATAATAATAATAATAATAATAATAATAATAATAATAATAATAATAATAATAATAATAATAATAATAATAATAATAATAATAATAATAATAATAATAATAATAATAATAATAATAATAATAATAATAATAATAATAATAATAATAATAATAATAATAATAATAATAATAATAATAATAATAATAATAATAATAATAATAATAATAATAATAATAATAATAATAATAATAATAATAATAATAATAATAATAATAATAATAATAATAATAATAATAATAATAATAATAATAATAATAATAATAATAATAATAATAATAATAATAATAATAATAATAATAATAATAATAATAATAATAATAATAATAATAATAATAATAATAATAATAATAATAATAATAATAATAATAATAATAATAATAATAATAATAATAATAATAATAATAATAATAATAATAATAATAATAATAATAATAATAATAATAATAATAATAATAATAATAATAATAATAATAATAATAATAATAATAATAATAATAATAATAATAATAATAATAATAATAATAATAATAATAATAATAATAATAATAATAATAATAATAATAATAATAATAATAATAATAATAATAATAATAATAATAATAATAATAATAATAATAATAATAATAATAATAATAATAATAATAATAATAATAATAATAATAATAATAATAATAATAATAATAATAATAATAATAATAATAATAATAATAATAATAATAATAATAATAATAATAATAATAATAATAATAATAATAATAATAATAATAATAATAATAATAATAATAATAATAATAATAATAATAATAATAATAATAATAATAATAATAATAATAATAATAATAATAATAATAATAATAATAATAATAATAATAATAATAATAATAATAATAATAATAATAATAATAATAATAATAATAATAATAATAATAATAATAATAATAATAATAATAATAATAATAATAATAATAATAATAATAATAATAATAATAATAATAATAATAATAATAATAATAATAATAATAATAATAATAATAATAATAATAATAATAATAATAATAATAATAATAATAATAATAATAATAATAATAATAATAATAATAATAATAATAATAATAATAATAATAATAATAATAATAATAATAATAATAATAATAATAATAATAATAATAATAATAATAATAATAATAATAATAATAATAATAATAATAATAATAATAATAATAATAATAATAATAATAATAATAATAATAATAATAATAATAATAATAATAATAATAATAATAATAATAATAATAATAATAATAATAATAATAATAATAATAATAATAATAATAATAATAATAATAATAATAATAATAATAATAATAATAATAATAATAATAATAATAATAATAATAATAATAATAATAATAATAATAATAATAATAATAATAATAATAATAATAATAATAATAATAATAATAATAATAATAATAATAATAATAATAATAATAATAATAATAATAATAATAATAATAATAATAATAATAATAATAATAATAATAATAATAATAATAATAATAATAATAATAATAATAATAATAATAATAATAATAATAATAATAATAATAATAATAATAATAATAATAATAATAATAATAATAATAATAATAATAATAATAATAATAATAATAATAATAATAATAATAATAATAATAATAATAATAATAATAATAATAATAATAATAATAATAATAATAATAATAATAATAATAATAATAATAATAATAATAATAATAATAATAATAATAATAATAATAATAATAATAATAATAATAATAATAATAATAATAATAATAATAATAATAATAATAATAATAATAATAATAATAATAATAATAATAATAATAATAATAATAATAATAATAATAATAATAATAATAATAATAATAATAATAATAATAATAATAATAATAATAATAATAATAATAATAATAATAATAATAATAATAATAATAATAATAATAATAATAATAATAATAATAATAATAATAATAATAATAATAATAATAATAATAATAATAATAATAATAATAATAATAATAATAATAATAATAATAATAATAATAATAATAATAATAATAATAATAATAATAATAATAATAATAATAATAATAATAATAATAATAATAATAATAATAATAATAATAATAATAATAATAATAATAATAATAATAATAATAATAATAATAATAATAATAATAATAATAATAATAATAATAATAATAATAATAATAATAATAATAATAATAATAATAATAATAATAATAATAATAATAATAATAATAATAATAATAATAATAATAATAATAATAATAATAATAATAATAATAATAATAATAATAATAATAATAATAATAATAATAATAATAATAATAATAATAATAATAATAATAATAATAATAATAATAATAATAATAATAATAATAATAATAATAATAATAATAATAATAATAATAATAATAATAATAATAATAATAATAATAATAATAATAATAATAATAATAATAATAATAATAATAATAATAATAATAATAATAATAATAATAATAATAATAATAATAATAATAATAATAATAATAATAATAATAATAATAATAATAATAATAATAATAATAATAATAATAATAATAATAATAATAATAATAATAATAATAATAATAATAATAATAATAATAATAATAATAATAATAATAATAATAATAATAATAATAATAATAATAATAATAATAATAATAATAATAATAATAATAATAATAATAATAATAATAATAATAATAATAATAATAATAATAATAATAATAATAATAATAATAATAATAATAATAATAATAATAATAATAATAATAATAATAATAATAATAATAATAATAATAATAATAATAATAATAATAATAATAATAATAATAATAATAATAATAATAATAATAATAATAATAATAATAATAATAATAATAATAATAATAATAATAATAATAATAATAATAATAATAATAATAATAATAATAATAATAATAATAATAATAATAATAATAATAATAATAATAATAATAATAATAATAATAATAATAATAATAATAATAATAATAATAATAATAATAATAATAATAATAATAATAATAATAATAATAATAATAATAATAATAATAATAATAATAATAATAATAATAATAATAATAATAATAATAATAATAATAATAATAATAATAATAATAATAATAATAATAATAATAATAATAATAATAATAATAATAATAATAATAATAATAATAATAATAATAATAATAATAATAATAATAATAATAATAATAATAATAATAATAATAATAATAATAATAATAATAATAATAATAATAATAATAATAATAATAATAATAATAATAATAATAATAATAATAATAATAATAATAATAATAATAATAATAATAATAATAATAATAATAATAATAATAATAATAATAATAATAATAATAATAATAATAATAATAATAATAATAATAATAATAATAATAATAATAATAATAATAATAATAATAATAATAATAATAATAATAATAATAATAATAATAATAATAATAATAATAATAATAATAATAATAATAATAATAATAATAATAATAATAATAATAATAATAATAATAATAATAATAATAATAATAATAATAATAATAATAATAATAATAATAATAATAATAATAATAATAATAATAATAATAATAATAATAATAATAATAATAATAATAATAATAATAATAATAATAATAATAATAATAATAATAATAATAATAATAATAATAATAATAATAATAATAATAATAATAATAATAATAATAATAATAATAATAATAATAATAATAATAATAATAATAATAATAATAATAATAATAATAATAATAATAATAATAATAATAATAATAATAATAATAATAATAATAATAATAATAATAATAATAATAATAATAATAATAATAATAATAATAATAATAATAATAATAATAATAATAATAATAATAATAATAATAATAATAATAATAATAATAATAATAATAATAATAATAATAATAATAATAATAATAATAATAATAATAATAATAATAATAATAATAATAATAATAATAATAATAATAATAATAATAATAATAATAATAATAATAATAATAATAATAATAATAATAATAATAATAATAATAATAATAATAATAATAATAATAATAATAATAATAATAATAATAATAATAATAATAATAATAATAATAATAATAATAATAATAATAATAATAATAATAATAATAATAATAATAATAATAATAATAATAATAATAATAATAATAATAATAATAATAATAATAATAATAATAATAATAATAATAATAATAATAATAATAATAATAATAATAATAATAATAATAATAATAATAATAATAATAATAATAATAATAATAATAATAATAATAATAATAATAATAATAATAATAATAATAATAATAATAATAATAATAATAATAATAATAATAATAATAATAATAATAATAATAATAATAATAATAATAATAATAATAATAATAATAATAATAATAATAATAATAATAATAATAATAATAATAATAATAATAATAATAATAATAATAATAATAATAATAATAATAATAATAATAATAATAATAATAATAATAATAATAATAATAATAATAATAATAATAATAATAATAATAATAATAATAATAATAATAATAATAATAATAATAATAATAATAATAATAATAATAATAATAATAATAATAATAATAATAATAATAATAATAATAATAATAATAATAATAATAATAATAATAATAATAATAATAATAATAATAATAATAATAATAATAATAATAATAATAATAATAATAATAATAATAATAATAATAATAATAATAATAATAATAATAATAATAATAATAATAATAATAATAATAATAATAATAATAATAATAATAATAATAATAATAATAAATAATAATAATAATAATAATATAATAATAATAATAATAATAATAATAATAATAATAATAATAATAATAATAATAATAATAATAATAATAATAATAATAATAATAATAATAATAATAATAATAATAATAATAATAATAATAATAATAATAATAATAATAATAATAATAATAATAATAATAATAATAATAATAATAATAATAATAATAATAATAATAATAATAATAATAATAATAATAATAATAATAATAATAATAATAATAATAATAATAATAATAATAATAATAATAATAATAATAATAATAATAATAATAATAATAATATAATAATAATAATAATAATAATAATAATAATATAAT